>NC_068358.1:79001505-79073208 GCF_020536995.1 Dreissena polymorpha
TTGTTACTATGCTTTTGCATGGTATCGTGCACAACTTTTTTGAGTTGCATAACCGGAAAGATCACTACAACCGGGAAAGATGATAATATTTATTAAGCACTGAAATTAAAATAATTCAGTATAGTTTAGCTATCATTTTTAACAATTTACAAATTATAATTGTATTGTGTCCACAAACAAATAAAAGTATAAAAAGAGGGTAGGGTAAAATAAGTCCCGACGGTAAATCTTTTAAACACGTCGGATATAAAACAAAAGCGCCGACACACTTGCTAGAAGTCTCTTGTTTAAATACTTGGTATTGAACGTATTATAAGGTAACAGACAATGGGTGCAAACATTTATGTTAAATACAAACTTGTGTATCCAATGCGTTGTACGGAAAATCAGATTAAGCTTTTAAGTTGTTTTCGGATGGCAACTATAGTCGACAATAATATATTCAATATGAGAACCATGAGTATACTCCGCCTGCTGAATACTTGCATTCATAATTGAGAACGGTTTTCAGTTATGAGAGTTTGCGACAATAATGTGCACAACTTTCTTTACGTGTATATACGAAGAAGAAGTATTCCATATTTCTAGGTATTTATGTATAATCCGAATGATGTAGTTTTGCGCATTATAATGCTTCGATGCGTACACAATAGAGCATATTTAAAGCGAATTCAATATGTTATAAAAATTCATTAACATTTCGCTCCCAAAGCTGTTAGAAACTAATTAACAAAACAGATAATGCAATCAAAATGTACATATGATTGACTAAGGATTAAACAAATCCAAAAACGATAAGCACGATAGATATAATACTCAAGCGTTGCTTTAAATACCATGTCATATATGCAGCCAGATTTATATACATAAATACACTCTTAGATACTATGTTTCGTAAACATAAATCACGCTTATAACACGAAAAGGCCCGTGCCCATCCTTGTCAGTTATGGCATTCATATCTACTGTTAGTTCCAGCTGTCAGTTAACTTATAAATGGTTTTACAGTTTCTAGATAAATGATAACACAAAGGTGAAAAGGTAAAATTTGTCAAATTCGGAAACATATTACTAGCTCACCGTTTCATTTCTTGGAATCATGGTTCGTCATAAGACTTAAAAGCATCATGTTCAAAACATAAAACATATGAATGACTAATTTTGTACTTAAGAAGTACTCTTATTTTACGACTTCTTACATTATAAATAGATTTAATCGCGCTATTTTTTTAATGGATATTATTATTAATAAATAAATCCCTCCCTTCATCCATCCCTCGCTCGCCTATTGACGTTTATGTCAAATAATACTAATATATATGTTCGTATTTCATGGTTCGTTTTGCAATATGTTATATAAATCAATTGACTGAATGCTTGCAGTTAACGCAAATCCTATGACATTTTGAAATGACGTAGTACATATTAAAATACCTTGTTCATTTTGATGATGTCGATTTTACTCCATAAAATGTTCTTAACAGTTGTTACGTTAAAAATCAAGTACACTCTTTATAGAACTTATTTAAGATTCATAGATATTGTAATAATGCAAACTACGTTGCACTTTCTAGATCATTATTATATGTATAAAGTACCATTCTGCAAAAGCTATGTGGCCAAGCGATTACTAAAAGAGATTAATCATTTAACAAAATGCCACAATAAGAGAAATGCAAAAATATTGTCATTAAGTTCAAAATTATTTTGTGTTTTTTTTTCCGAAATGTATTAAGATTATTTTCGAGCCTGTTTTATATTAAATAGTGCTACATATTAATAGTTTTTATATGTGCTTTTATATACGTAATCAGAACTTCTTATTGATTCTAATACAATCGGTATAAATTGAAAGGGAATACATAGATTGTTCTTCGCGATAGAGCCTATATTCTTGACACTACAGACCCATCATTTAAATGGTTTCTGTTCATTTCCTTGAATTTCTTGAAGTCTGAATATATTACTGGTATCATTGCATCAGCATTCGCCTCGTTCTGATGGCCAAATCACATTTAAGTACATTGACCTTAACATATTTTCTTGCATCGCATCGTGTTTTTGACTCGGAATACACCACCAAAAATAAATAACATTGAAATAAGTGTTCAATTTACAAAACGAAATATAGTCTACGAAAAAGATATATTGCTTGTATCCCCAAATTTTAAAGAGCTTAATGTATTTACAGAGAATAATTCACGAATCACGATAAAATATATAGATATATAACATTGATTTCGGTAGATTAGTCCAAATATTATGATGAAATATTTTTTGATGAAATTATGAACAAATGCTAAGTGATAAAAAAAAAATTAATCGGGACAATATTGCCCAATAAAATATCAGTAGGACATTCTTTTGAAATGTGTAATAAATTTGAACTATAGTTGACAGTATGGATTGTTAATTATAGACTTCCAGTCTTAAAAAATGAACGGATTAATTTTAAAACTTGTTTACACTGCAGTGGTTGTAGAAGAATTCGTTATTATTAACATCAATATCAAACAAAAGCAAAACAATAATGGAAAGAAGCAAAGGAACAGCTCTGCATAATGTTTGTCACAAGCTCGGGGAATACATAGGGCTTAATTGATATCCAATGGATTCGGTTGGGCGTAAGACTCGTGGCTGTCATCGCAAAGGAACATTCAATCTGCACAATAATTAATCAATTAAAATGAACCTGCGATACTGGCGGCGGTCGTATTTGTAAATTGCTTGCTGTTGGTATATACGAATTTAATTACGAGCATTTATCTTGTAATACTTAAAACATCACACGAATACATAGAACATAGGAAAGTCAAATATACAAATCAACAATTATATAGTTTGAATCTTTACAATTTCCGAACAACATAATTATTACTTATGTACTCGTGTTTTTGAAAAACACTTAATATGACCATGTCTCTAATAAACACAAGTGAAATACATTTTTATCATCAACGACATGTCTGCTTTGGAAAACTTTATGCGATTCTCCTTACCCGTCTCAACAACAAGGTCCAGTTTGTAGCAATTTAATACAGTGCTTTATGTGAATTTGGTAGAATGCATGTAATATGTTGTCCAATCCACATGATTTATTATCGTGTGTCTTATTAAGTTTGCACCCCTATGACAGTAATGTATGTACTGTCATTCGATCATGAAACATATACATCAATCACCTTAGGAACAGCAGGTTGTTAATTTGTATACCTGTCACTGAAGCTTACTACAAGGATAAATATAGAGAGAGTATCAGTTGGAACAAGTTGTTTTAATCCATGCGCTTTCTAGTTTGAACTAGAATAAAACTTGTTCATGAAAGTGAAATTACACCCAAATCATTTTATTAATTTTTGCATTTCAGTTGGTTTTAGCGAAGGTTCATTTTGACATAACATTGGTGATACAAATCATTATGTCAGTACTGTATTCGCATCCGTGCAATTAAACACTACTAAAGTAATATCCTCATTTTGCAAGGACAACGCCTTGAAATGACCGTTCGCCTGATATCAATGTATTCTCTGCACTCGTTAAGAATGTACCAGCCATCCGAAGTGATATTATTTTGAATATCATGTAAATGTCATACACTGCATTATTGCATTCCATGTTATATGCACGTAGTATTATAAAGATGTGCCCGTGAAAAAACTGTTTTGCATTTAATTTAGTATGAAATTGCTTAAATGGAATGTCAATAATCATGTGCACAAGTATAACTGGTCAAACTAACTATTTAAAAACATAACGATTCACATAAATAATCTGTACTCATTTCATTTTAGGGAGCATTCGGCAGTTGATTTTTTCGTCATTCATTTAAACCTTTAACAACCTCCCATTCACTTATTTGAGTATATTGGCATAGACTACAAACTGACCAAAAAATAAAATTAACAAATCAGAAATAATTGTTATGCCAGTATTGCCTTCCCACGTGTTTTACTGCTGATGAAATATTTTGTTTAAAGGGTATTTTTTTAAAGCATTGGTTTTCCCATTTGTTTGTATATTCTTCAACATATTTATATATGTACAACTTCAAAATCGCATGCAAACTAGTGAAAACGTTTTTTATAGATATGTTTGTTTTAAACTCAACAAAGAAGCGTATAACAATTTAATTGAGTACGCGTATACAGCTTAATTATTGATGATGAATGTTGCAATACGACCTTATTTAAAAGAAAGCATTGTTAATGGTTTATTTATTAACTTAATTACTTGTATAGCACTTGTCGTATAAGCGATGCTTACTGAGAACGCATTGCAAGTATATTAAGGCCTTTTAATTGCAATGTAATTGCATGTGTTTTTCTTTATTTAATTGTTCACGCAATTAATTGTCCATCGCAATTCCTCAAATCTTTTCTTGTATATTGCCTCTATCTCTGAGTTTAGTTCACGTATTTGTATACGCGTAATCGACTCATATCTCATACCAAAAACAACAAAACAATATCATAGCTACGTGTCAAGATCTCAGTCAATTAGCAATTATCTCATACATGAAAAGCCGATAACTTGGGGAAAAGCCACGGCCTTTCTAATTGGTATAATTGGTATGTTGAAACAGCCTCTCTACACTATCTTTAATCAAAAAGAAAACAAAGGACTTCATTAACTTCACGTACCTGTAGCACTTAAGTCACGGCCATTCAATAAAGGAGCGCTCGTGCTATTTATAACGATACGTTATTATATTTCTAAAAGATACTTACGCAACATGAAGAATGCAAGCGATGCCTATCGGATTGTTTGTAATGTACAAGGAAACCTCTCTACGACCAAACTCCCCGTTATCTGTACTTGAATGATGTTCTGAGTAAACCAGTTAACATACAAAAGTGTTGGTTGATTAATTTAACGCTATGATATGACTGCAATTATTTTGAAAACGTAGGAAATTCCAACTTAACAATTAAAAACTGTCTAGGGTAGCTTGCAGTATTATAATCGAAACATTTGCACACCCTTAATGGGACCCGGAATAGTAAAATTTACATTTGAAACACGCCTGCTGTTGTTTGTGCTTGTCAAAAGTATTTATTGTGCACAATCTTTAGATATATTTTATTTCTTATTTTAAATTAGCATAAAATCAAAAACATCGATTCGAAACATGTATACTTGATGTATCGAATAATCCAACTGATCATGCAGTGGCTCATATCACATCGACTTTATGAAACTGAAATATAAGAAACACTATTTTAAGGATAAATATGTAATCAAGAAATATTTTGTGGTTATGTACGCTTATTAATCGAATTATTGTTTGCATCTCTTGATATTTAATAAACTAACACGTCATGGTAGTGTTTTAATTATTTCTAAATACATACTGAACTTATGAATATTGCTTTTTTCATATGTGTGCTATTGTAATATTATATTATATGTACATAAAACACACGTCTGTTTAAAAAAAGTCACTAGTTTAAATTATGACTAAAAAATCAAAACGCATAAAACACAAAACAAACGTTATGACGAACAACACCTCAATGCAAATACACTTCTTATTGTATTTCGTTAACATACTTGTTTTATAGTTCGACCGTACCTGGAAAGTGTGCGATACCGCTTACCTTGTAGTTTCCACAAGGTTCTGCAGTTCATTGACAATATACCTGTAATTCAGACAGGCGATTGGATCAAGTGAATGATTTTAAGTGATGCAAACCAACGCGTGTGGGAGCAATACATCTATTTGTTACCAAGGTCTCTGCTTAAATCTACGGACGAAGTATACTCAAAGAAATATACGTATATGTAAACATGTATATTATCTCCAGTACATATAAAACAAACACAATTATTATGTTTGTTCAATTTATAACCGACGTGAGCATATGCTCAAACGCATTTAATACATATTTGATGTTATTTGTATTACTTTATATGAATCGTTTGATTTTTTATATAATTATACGGAGGATGATTATTGAAGGCTGTAGATTATCATGGCAGGTCAATGAGATAAGAAAGAAAAATTAATTTCTTAAAAGGCTTGCTTCTCTCGAAAGTAACATTAAACAGGCATCAAACAGTTTCATTATGTGACCCTGCAATTATATCAATATAACTGTTGTTACATATCCGTTGAAAAAAAGCGTTTTGTTAAGCAAGACTGTATAAACCTACCGTGGTAACACCCATCGTTTACTGTATATTATGTTTAACTTTATAATTCGGCTCTACAGCATTTTGATAGATGTTTATCTGACTTCCATAATAACAACCATAGACTTATCAATATTAAGGCGATGGCGAAGGATTAATGTTTTAAGCATACCAATATTATAAGTCCAGAAACATTATCAATGACATTACTTTAACCATCCGCTATACTTTCATTTTAGGCCAGTTCCGATGTAATACTACGAAATACAATGTTAGCCGGGTATAGATGGTGAGCTAGAAAAATGTTTTGGCGTTTTTTATATTGTGAAGGCTCGATCCGTGCAGACTACTGGAAATTGTTTTTTGAAATAGAAATGGCTTACGTAAACGTTTGTCTTGTCGTTTATTATGGAAGTGAGATTGTTTTTGTTTGGTAATGCAATGTGTCAGAAATAAGTATAAGTTATTCTATGATTCCCAAAGTTTACGGTATTATAAATGCATTTATAAATGTCATTTATACGAAAGCCTTGAACATGTTACAGAAATATATCCATCGAAGCATGTGTAATCAAGTAAGTTATTTCTATTTAATAGTACCAAATACGCGTAGAACTAATTGCAACTGCGGCTCAACCACAATTACAAAAACGCTTGTTTCAATAGATATGCATATCAATCTTTGCTGAAGTATCGTTTTTGCAAGATCTATGTACACAAAATAATCACATCAGCAATATGTTGAAAATGAATCTTTATAATAACAGCGCCATAGGCTTATGTTGCAAGTTTTTAAATAGGTCCTCTTTTATTCTTTCATCTGTTAATAACCGCAAATTTTCAGTCAACATTAAATCCGATGTCTCATGAAATTCTTTGCATGTTGTGTATGTCATTACTTGAAATTTATCCTGTTGTGGTGAGCAATACGTTGGGTAGACTGGTAGATCACTTAAAACACGTTTTATGGAACATTTTTATAAAATTAAAAATAACAATAAAAATTACAACTTTATTTACCAGCACTTTAATAAAACGGGTCATAGCGTAACCAATATTTCTATTCAGCCTGTGGAGCAACGTATTTTTCTAATAGTACTTCACATCAGTGCCAAATAAAAGCAAGTTGAATGTCGGAATTAGAATGGATTAAACGATTACAAACAGCTTACCCACTTGGATTAAATGATAATATATTAAATGTTGGAACTATTTCTAAAAATAAATTGATTAATTCATTTTCCCTTTTCAGTAAACGTCTAAGAAATAAACGTTCACACGGCATAAGGAAAAATGGTAACATAAGGCGTAAATTTAACTGACTGCTTTCTTTAAAAGACTGCTACACACTATTACAAAATGGGGGTAAACATAAATTACTAGTGCACTTTGCTCTCTTTCTGTTTCTTCTTTGGCGCATATTGATAAGGAATGTAAACTTATTTTTCTTTCATCTTACCCACTGTATGAATGTGCTTGTAAAATTGAATCTTTCACTGACTATTATCTTAAATCTTTTATTGAAAGTGCACATAACAAAACTAGAAATCGTATCGAAATAGAGTTTTGTAACAAAGGTCTTGATTCAATTGACCTTCCAAAAAATATTCAATGATAAAAATGTGCGTCGGTTGATACCCCCTTATTTCCGAATTACTGAATTACCACTTATTTGCTGCAAATATAGTAAACCTGTTAGAAGTATCGTTTTTAATTGTAATTCTATTTCTACAGATATTAATGTAATAAGAAATTGTCCTACATCATGCGACTGTTCTAGTTCAAAAATATATATGGTCAAGTTGGACATGTTATTACTGGGGACCTTAATTTCATTCAAAATAAAAACCTAAGAAATTTACTACTAGGCCCATAGTATAGACAGCCTATTCCTGGTGATTTTGATGACTGTATTAAGAAAATCGAAACATCTTTACACGAATATTTTTCTAAATGGTGCAGGAAGAAAAATGCTGACATTGATGCACTCAATGAATGGAAAACAAATGTAGTAAATATTGCCATGAATAAGATACATTTTTATAATACAAATCCTTTGGCCTTACCACATTCACCTAAATTTAATAAACAAAATCTCTGTAAATTTCTCGAAAACTTAAAATCTAAATTCGTCATAGTTCCTGCAGATAAGGCTGCTAAAATGTTATACTAATATGACGAGTGTTTTATTTTCAAACTATTTCACAAGAACTTTCACAAACTACATCATTTTGTGATTACAATAAGCAACCTAATGAAATTATTGCCTACCATATTGCCGAATGCAAAAAAAATAAATGTAATACTTAATATTACTGACAAGAAATTGCCATCACTTTACTGGATACCTAAATTACATAAAACGCCATATAAAAGTCGTTGTATCGCTAGTTCAGTGTCTTGTACCACCAATCAATTATCAGTGTATCTCACATCTGCATTGAGTGCTATTATATATCATATTGCTAAATAATGCAATAAAGTTTATGCAAATAGTATTATAAACCTATTTTTGTCAATAAAAAACTCCCTAGAAGTAATTGATAAAATTGAAAAGACAAAATATAAGGTGTCACAAGTAAGCACTTATAATTGTTCTACACTATATACAACGCTTCCTAACACTTTAATAAAATCCACAATTGTTTCTTTAATTGAAAACACTAGAAAGAAGTGTTCATATCTCGCTTTAAACAATAAAACAGCTTTTTCTACTAATCAGATATTAGATAATTTCATCATTTGGACTTGTCTTGACTTTTGTGCAGCACTTACTTTTCTTCTGGAACACTTGTTCGTTGAATTTAATGGTAAAATATTTAAACAAATTATCGGCGTCCCTATGGGTACTAATTGTGCGCCACTTATAG
Organism: Dreissena polymorpha; assembly: GCF_020536995.1. Taxonomy (NCBI): domain Eukaryota; kingdom Metazoa; phylum Mollusca; class Bivalvia; order Myida; family Dreissenidae; genus Dreissena; species Dreissena polymorpha. The sequence goes on from NC_068358.1 coordinate 79,010,508, forward strand.
CGCCACTTATATCTTTTTTTATATTGTTGTGAAAGCGATTTTATGTTGGAATTATCTAAAACTAAACAACTAGAATTGATTTTATGTTTTAACCTTACTAGTAGGTACATTGATGACATACCCATTCTTTGAACAATATATTCACAAAATCTACCCGAACGAACTAGTCTTAAATAGATCGTGTCATTCCAATACAGACGCTGCGTATTTAGACTTACATCTTACTATTAATACTAATATGATAATATAAACTAGTTTATACGACTTAAACTTTGAAATTGAGGATTTTCCGTTCCTAGATGGCAACATCCGTAAAGATCCATCCTATGGTATTTACATTTCGCAGTTGTTACGTTATGCCAGAGCATGTTCATGTATTAACGATTGTAATGATCGTAATGGTATATTAACGAAGAAATTGCTAAAACGGGGTTTTTGTTTCATAAACTAAGAAGTAAATTCGCTAAATTTCAATCAAAGTATGGTGATTTAATTACAAAATATAATTTTTCTTTAAAATAGCATTTAACTGATGGAATTTCCCTTCATTTTATGGAGATGTTTTGAAGCGTGTTCGCAAATTTAAATATCTTAAAGAAAATTTTATATCACACATTTCAATTTAATTCACTCATTTTTATCAAAAGGATATGATGTGAACATATTAAAAAACACGTGCGTGTTGGTTTTCTATTCACTATATCTTTCTTCTCTTAAAATGTGGAATCATTAATGGAATTACCATTTTATACGTTTATTGTTTTTTTTTGACGTCATCGCTTCTATATTGCTTCATACGACGCACTATCACTGTTTTGATCTACATGCATAGGTCATACGGTGTATAGCGTTCAATTTTATTATATTTTCTCTCTGACAGGCGTTTCTTGTTTGATTTATTATTATTTTTAGCAGTCACATAAACAACCAAGCTATGTAATATGGATCTGTTACACGCATTATTGCTGATTCTTCCAGTATTTGCGCGATGATCCTCTGAAGTATTAACTTAATGATGCTATATTCTCAAATCTTTTTCTAAAAAGAAAGAATGTAGTTGACACTTGTTCGTAGTTTCATTTCATCGTTCCTTAAAAAGTTGTAACTCTGTTGCTCTGGTCTCTTCCCTACTATTGAGTAATTAAATGGTAATTAAATTAAATGCGTTTTAATTCCCTTTTATTATTGTTTATTTTGAATTGCAATGCTATGAGGTTACATTTTATTTACTTTTAAATGTATCATGAATATTGCTGGGCCAAGTGTGAGGTTGAGCGCTCTTAAACCGGTTGAAACTCCCAATGCTTTGCATTTACCGTTTCAAAGCGGTGGCCCCAGTTTATTCTTATAGGTGTTTGTGCTGTTTTGTGCTTATATTTTCATAAAACAATTCACCCAATGAACGTTCAAAATAAGATTGATATTTGTATCTGCACCTTCTATTTGTAATAGGCATTTCAAAAGAAAGTTGTTTCGTTGCAGCAAAAATATACTATAAATATTAAAAGAAGCTCTTTCTAAATTGTACTTTTTTGTTACAATAACAACTGGAGCTGGTAAGCGTTAATTGGTATGTCAAACGTCATATATGTGGAATAGTTCGGCGGTAATTTACGTAACACCAGAATTGTAAAGGTTAACAGTGCGGTTTATAGTCTGCTTCGATAACGTATGCATCTTCAGCCGACTTCGAAATTAACCCCCCGATCACTGGAATTTAAGTCGTCCGTTTACCTATAGCGCCGAAGGTTGTCACGGCACATTGACTTATTTCCCCCACAGGTACCCATTTATACACCTGGGTGGAGAGGAAAAGGCGAGGGATTAATTACTTGCTAGAATTGTATTGGACCTTATCATTAAAAGTTATGTTCTACTATTCAGTTTATACTAAAATACTATTTTAATAATTATACAAATAGCTGTTATATGATTTATTAACCATAATATATAGGGACACGTGTATTAGATATTCGATGGAACGGTAAAAAACGGCGAGAAATTCGCTATCATATCGCCCAATTGTTGCAAAAGGGCACCATGTGTCCTTGCAACTAGAAGGCACATGGTTCCTTGTTACACCAATGGGGCGACATTACAGTCAAAAAGGGATAATCTATCATTATCAAACGTCTGTAGAATAAGTTTGTGTCAGCTACAGAGGTTCAACACAACAGTGAAACATGTAAGGACCTTATTAGTACATCTAATTATGTGTGTTCACACCAGATATTGTAACGTTTAAGATCACATTTAGGCGATATTGGAAGGCTCTATAGTGAACTCATAAAGTGCTAATAATATTTGGAAAGAGATGAAGGGCATTGAAATAATTTAAGACTTTGTGACATAATTGAAGCAGGTCTGTATATTGCTTGTTTACTGCAGTTCAGTTATAAAATGGCTACGTGTAATGTAATTACACGGCTTTACGTTCGTACAAATAAGCAAACAAGTAGATCCGCCCTGAGTACAATGGACAGACAATGGACTAAGTTGGGATTTTTGCTATTGTTATTGATTAACTAAATGATTTGCAGATTTATGCCATTCAGTTGCTTAAACTTTATGCGGTTTATATGTTGTTGTTTTTTCAACGGAAACCATATCGATAAAACAAATATTCCCTTAATTTAAAGCATATTAAAAACTAAAATAGTCGTTTAAATAAGTTTCTAGCACTCAAAAATACACTGTACATGAAAAACGAGACCATAAAACGCTGTCTCAAATTCTTAATAAAACAATTAACTGTCGACGTGTAAACTTGTTTTGATTAAAACATTTTCTTAATTACTCATGGCTTTGTATTTTGATGTTTGCTAATCGAACAACCTGCCAACAGTTTCAATGCCCGGAAAAAACTTCTCGTTTATAGGATCAAGTAGATAACCCAGAATATGTATTTGACAATTGCTCTTAATGTGAAACAGATACTTTAAAATAATTGAACTCAATCTGCACACATTGAATCTGGCTGGTCTTGATCAATAAATTTTACAAATGAGCGGGTGGTAAATATCTTTTGTGCGGCGCATTGTTTTTAACTTGCGTGTTAAAAAATAAACCACAAATCTAAATCCAGAATATAATAAATCTATAATACCTTATACCGTTGGATCTAAATCCCTTATTATTTACGAAATGTAGCTAGCTAATATAAATAGATATGTAGACACCCGCAAAACTAAATTTAAATTTATTTTTACTCTCAATCTTCCCCTAACATTCGCAACACTGTTTCATTTTTGTAAATAAAGCCTGCTAACGATAATTAAAATACTATTCACATATTTATAGTATAGTTAGCAGTACTCATTTTGACACAAAATATTCGTTTTAAAAATCTTCTTTAAACTCTTTCAATATCCTCATCATTTGAAAAAACCCAAACCTCACACGCATAACACAGTATTGAAGTTACATACACATCAAACAGATTCAACATTATTTAACAGGAACATGCATGTCTTTGGTGATTGAAAAAACAACCTCTTAGCCTTTAAGCCTATATCTGATAACGTTTCAGTATTTTGTATAAATGAACCACCACTAGATAGTACATTGGCAAGATAGTAACATGATTGGACCATTTCTATTTCCTAATCATTATTCATAATTTGCACATTCTGTGAATTATTTCCACCATTTTTATATATGACATTTTTTTGTACATTTCCTTTCAGCTTCCATTCATCACAATATTCGTATAGATTATCTAAAGATGTTTGCAATCCTTGTGGTATTTCGTAACAAATCATTGCATCATCTGCAAACAACATGTACAATAGTATTAAATCATACTTTGTGGTGCAGTCCAATCAGGTTTCTTTTATTTCTAGGCAGAAGTATATATTGCAGTTATACATCCACTGACAGTTACAAACCTAAACATATTGACTAGTTTAAAAAAAACATTATATTTTACACAGTTCTTTTTTTTAATGTAGTAAACGGTATTAAAAATTTCAAACCTTAACCTCTCCGTCACTAAGGAAAACACATTTATCTTCTACTAGGGCGTCATAAGAATAAATACGACCATGAGTGTTGAATCTATGCATTCAACAAACGCATAAAAACTGATTTGTTTAACTGCTTAAATTTGAATTATATTTTACACAAAGTCTTAATATTCTTATTATGTTTTATCTCAACTTATATACGATTGCGTTTGTGTTGCGTGTTTTATTGTTCCAACGGTGCCTCATTACAGATTAGCTGTCTATTCAGTCACGACATACTTACACAAACATGTCATGTTATCATTTTTGAAATCAGCTTCGATTGATTTCCTCCAGTTTATACGTTTCGCCTAAGGCAAGTGTGGTTACGTCAATATCATTCGACATTTGGTGCTACAATTCCGAACATATAAGATAGGATATATAGCTTATTGTGGGCAAAATCTTGCAAAAAACGGACAACTTCAGATACGAAATGGCTGACCCTCAGGAAATATTGAATGTTAAATGTTTCTCTTTTTTTTAATTTTTCACTTCTCCTTCGTACGCTTCATATCACTATTAGTGTAATTTAGAAATAAAAGCAATAGCGGACAAACAAGTAGCAGTATTTGCAGAAATGTTAGTACTAGAAGTACTAGCACATAGCAAGCTGTCGACTGTCTGATTCATGATTTTAAAATGTACTCTTCGCTTGGTTATGCAGTGCATCCTGTTCGGTCAAGCAATTGCGCCATAGTTATCTTTTTTGCAATGTCGTGAAGATTGCAAAAGAAAATGAAAGAAACATTTGAAACATTTTACACAAGTTTTGTTTTGTTTTCATTATTTTCTGTTTGTCTACTCTTCAACGATACAGGCTTTAAAGCATGAACAGAGAACAATGTTTATATTGCAGGTTTGTATTTCATCGCCTGTATATATACCAATTAAACCTGAACCCGTTTCTTAGCAGACTACCAAATGATTATCAATTTTGCCCATACTTCCTTTAATTTATATGAATACATATAACATTTTCTTACTGCATCAAGATGAAGATATTAATTAGCTTTAACTATCATATAAATCAAAATCATAGTTTTAATAGAATAAATTATCCTATTCCCAGATGAAAATCGATAGTATAAGAACGATCGTATAAACTTTATCTTTATACTATCGCTATGTTTAGATCAGATTTGGGTTTTTCCAAAAATTGGAGAATATCTTTTTGTCAACTACGGAAAGATAAAATCGTCAAACAATGCGATATTTTATAATTATTAATGGACAAAGGGAGAAAATAATAAGATAAATAGAATATTATGTGAGTTTCCGATAAAGATCAAGCCTCGCGCTACATAGGTTCTAAGCCTCGCATGATAAACTTGATCTTTATCCAAAAACTCACATAATATTCTCTATAGATTCATACAGGTATATCCACAATGTGACAACAATATGGGACATCAAGAGAGAAGGCTTATTACACGATCCTTAATTGTGAAACATACATATGTTTTCGATTGAGAGCGGTTTATAATTAATACAAAACCCCTAGATAATTAACATATTATACTTAAATTGAAGTAAAGACAATGTTTATGGCATAATTCTTGTTGTTTATTGCGTTATATAAAATGTACGCACGTAATCCAATACGGGGCGCTTCGTTTTAAAATGTGTCTCGTCAATATACGTATTTTATATAAATAGTGTAATCCATCGTGTTGCACTTATTCTAGAACATGCTGACTTATTCAGTTTCTGGCATTTTCCAGACAATATGTTATTTAATAAATGTCACAAATTGATTTTATTAACCATGGAACAAACTGCATTTTGAAAAACTCGCGTATTTAAAACAACAAAAGATTATTTCTTGCATTCGACAATAACCAGTGGGCATTTTGATCGTGCGTAAAATATTTTGTTGGAAAAATGCTCAGACAAAGTGTGTATGTTAAATGCTGTGTTGTATTTATTGTTCTTTACTGTATAGGCGATGGGGCATCGACCTTTAAGAAAATACTACCGGATGTAAACACACTTTCTCTCGTGATAATGCTTCTTGAATTGCATGTATACGGTAGACAATTTGCCATTGACATGAACGTACAAGGCATGCGTGTTTGTTTTCTGACGAATGCAATTGTTCAAGTGCATAAGACAAAAGAGTAAGATCACACAACAGTAAAATCGATTTACAAACGCACATAATGTTTCGGTGGTTACCTCTCCCTTGCTAAATGCATATGTGTACTTCACCTAATGGCGTACACACACTGTTTTATGACATATATCTTTTTTTAAATAAACACGCGATAGAAAGTACGGTATTTTATAAGAATGCTGTTAAGATGTTTGTATTGCACAAATAAGTTATGCTTCTAATATACATATATCAAATCAAACTGATACAGTAGAGCTTTAATCATTTACACAACAGCTTAGCAATTCCCTGCACAGAATCAGATAAACATTTTAGATTATTTCGAAATAAAATAACAAAACGTAGAATGCATACATTCTAAAGAAAACGTTTGTGCAAGATAGATACCTTGAGCACAGCCTAGTTGTAGTTATTGACCATTATACGTTTTTCTTATTCAACTATTTTCCTAAAAACTATTGAATTGATGTCATTGAGGTGTGTACCTTTAAACGGAATAGGTTTGATTTTATCTATTACCAGATAAAAATCGATACTATAACAACGATATCAAATTGAGCTTTATACTAACGCTATTTTAGATCAGATTTGGGTATTTCAAAAAAAAACGGAGAATCTTTTTTTGTCAACTAAGGAATAACAAAATCGTAAACAATGCGATATTTGATAATTATTTATCAAATGCCTCGCGCTACCTCGTTTGTAAGCCTCGCATGATGAATTTGATATTTATCCAAAACTCACATTATATTCTCTATATTTAATTATCTGATTTGTAACATTTATCTTTTTTATTTTTTACCTAAGTAACTTTTCAAAGTTGTATGCGTCAATTCCTAATTTATGGCGTTTCCTGTATACAGCAGTGGCAATGCAATTAAAAAGGATTACATAGCACGCTCGATACGCAATTGTATCATACTTTATACCTTTGCTAAATTGTTTGATTCAAATCGTTTAAACCTCAACGATAATATGGTATGGTCTAGACGAATTTATTTACTGTAATTCAAATTCATTTCAGGATTCACACGTGTATATTTGAACGTGAATACAGTGAAATACATCATATCCTATTATGCACTTAAAAGCATTTGGAAGACATAAATGATACACAACGTTGTATACTCAAACATTAATCTTGAATTCAAAATGTTTTACTTTTATTTGTACATTTATTTTCTTTCATTTGTGTTGGAGGAGGCGGGGAACAATCATATAACAAATATGTTACATAGAGTCTCGTTTTATATAAAATACTTACCGTCATCACATTTCCACAGCGTACCCTATTACCGACAATGCATACCATTTGAAAGTCGCATCATATCATTTCAAGTACACAAGATACCAAATACCAACTAAATATCACATCAAAACACACACCATATGATGTCAAACACAACAAATAGATGTACTATTGTAGGTTAATTGACTAATTGCAAACGTACCCGTATACTATCACACATCATAGTATATATCAAAAGTATCTAGCACACTTTAACATGCACACATCATTATTTAAACAAAACACAATATTTTATGCCCCCACCGCATATTATTACAAACATACAAACTTACATAGTTCTTATATAGTGACATAATCATATTGCTATCTTTGGTCAACATTAAGTCAATGAAATACCAATTAATCGACACATGTCCCGACGGTCACAAAAAGAAAGGGTACATTGACATTTGCCCCTTAAAATGTATAAATGTCATGAACTATGCAATAATGTTTTTTACATGATTAACGATAGGTATTAATTGTTTTCTTCTCCATTTATTCCGGACTTTTAACGTTACTCGAAAGGATAAATTACAAATTTCCCCGTGATATGTAGAAGTGTCGAATATATACGATTTACGAGAATTCTGAGCAAGTTAATGAAAGTTATTAATTGATTTCTTCTTTATTTCAATACCATCGTTACTTAATTATACTGTCGACTTTCAATCACGATATCGGACTATTTTCGGATTATAACTATTCTACAAATCGAGAAGATAAGCTTCAATGCTTGATGGGTTTAATCAATATCATCGGGACTGTATCTTAAATGTATCTAATATTACATTACATTACTTTTTCGAGATGTGTTGTTATGATGAACTTTACCTGCCATTCACACTCATATTAATTAAAATCGTTCTGTCAGACTAGTGAAAATTGAGTAATTCTTAAATAAGTTTAAATATGTTTAAGTATTATTCATCATTAAATAAAATGGCTTTTGAAGTTCAAATATCGGCCAAAGGATCGCATTTATGGCTAAATCTAATGAAAACTTGGTCAGCATGATTCTATTGAAAATACCTTTGCCAAGTTCGAATTTAATTTGTGTTATATGGAGTCAAAAACTAGATGACAGTGTCAAATCTTATAAAAAAATCCGTTAAACTCTAGATGCCTTACTAATCATTGTTTCTATAAGACATTTCATTGTTGAAATGTTAATTTTAACAATATAAGTACAAAGTTTGAAGTCGCGAAAAGTGAATTGAATAATAGGTCACCTGGTCAAATCAAATAAAATCTTTACCGATTGGGAAACTTCATTTTGATACTTGATGAAACTCAGTCAGAATGTTTATTATGTTACTAACTGGTACGAAATTTCAATTTGTGTACGATGGCATCAGTCAATGGTAAAATCTTAAAATAATTTTATTAACATTGAAAATGCCTCTGTGTCCAAAAATATTGATGAAAATATATATAGTTGGTTAATTTCGGAGATCTATGTTGAATGTTTTAATACATGGTCGTTAAAATTGCAAATACATCAGAACATACAACTAGTACTATCAAAAGAAATAAGTAATCAAATGCGTAAAACTATGTGTTATCCCAGTACGTGAATATAAGAATAGGAATATTATAGAATGCATTATATTATTAAAAATGATTTCGAATAAACTTAAATGATCGCATATTAGAATTGATTTTCCGTAGGTTACTTCCTAAACTAAGCCAACTTAATCGCTCTCTAAACGTACATTAAATTTTGCGAATTTCATACATTACTGGATAAACATCGATAAAAGAATAAAAAATCATTTTTATACAAAATGTATCATTTTGCTTTGCGGTTCTTGTGAGTGTCATTGTTATCTCCGTTCAACAAAAAGTTACGACACCTGACCGAAAAAAGTTAGATAATTTTTGACTGAGGTTCATTTTCGGGACAATTTTCTACCAATTTATGAAAACAAGCATTTGTGGTTGTCTGTACAAGTCATTTAACCTTCATTATCTATTAATATGACATTCTTTATGTTCAACACATACGATGGTACTGGCAATCTTTTGCGTGTGCATAAAAAAGCATACTATTCAATGTGTATCATGCCATGATGAGTAGCTTTAAGTTTAACATTGCAATGGTCTTCATTTCCGTGTGATCATTGCGGATAAAGATATTTTATGACGAAAAGCAATTTCCCTACACGTCTGAACGATAACAACTCCATATTTATGTGATTCTTTTCGCGCTTACTTAAAGTAGAATAATAAACATGACATTTTGAAAATTTATCCGGCTATAAATATTATGCGCCATAGGTTGCACAGTTGTGCACATCCGAGTAATGAGAACTCGACCATGTGGAAATCGGATGACAAACATAACGTAACAAACATTCAGGGATATAGTATAAAAATATAACAGATATTGTTTTTATTAGCGCCTAATTTTCGCATAAAGCGAAATTAATTCCTAATATTAAGTAGGTATTACTATGAGATGCCTTAGATTTCTCATTTCAACTGTTTATAATATGTTAAGTTTTTGCTGTTTTATGGTTGTTGTATTTTGATAAGAAACTTTTTTATGTTGTGCGCTTCTCTATTATCAAGAGTCATTTTATTATAGTGAACAGTTTCTTTAATATGACGTGCTCGTTTTTCTGTATCATTTGTCTTTTTAAGTTATATTTTCTCTATATTTTCGTATAAGAATAATATTATTATTACTATTATTATAGTTTGTGTTTGCCTATGTTTTACGAGTCGTATTTATTATGACGTTGTCTTTCTTTACATGGGTTAAATGTTATATTCCAAGTATTTTGGTTTGTAATTTCGTAAGTTTGTAAACTGTTAGTTATTATAGGTGTTTTTTCACATCGATTTGTCAATTGCGTATCGTTAAAGACTCGCGATTTATGCGAATATATGCCGTCTTTGCTATGACCAAAACGAATCTAATATCACGTATGTTTTCGTGATCGTGATTGGTAGTATCTTTTTTTTTAATGAGTTTGGTTCATTATTTTCTAGGCATTCTTACCTTTGGCTTGTGGGTTTTTATGGGGGGTTTCGTTATTTATAATGACAATTGCTATATTTATATTGATATGTGCTTTACCGCTTATAACAAGTCGTCGCTTTGTAATGCGGTTTGGTTCCTTTATGATGTTTTGTGTATTTTATCTTTTATTGTGTGGTTTGCTTGATAAGATTGGTTGTTCCTTATTTATAATATCTCGTTTTTGTCGTTTGTTGTGGGCATTCTAAATTATGTCTCTGTAATGATATGTAGCTCCCGCATTACGTTTAAACGTTCCTTTATTTGTGATGCGTTGTTTTTTAATTATGTTATGGGCATTCGGTTCAATGACATGTTACGTGTTTATTTTGATTTAAAACGACGTTCTTATTTTTTCTATAAAGATCATTGTTACTACTAGTATTTCTTCATTAGTTTTTCGTTTTTACTCGATAAAAAGCACAGATAGAGAGTGAATATTTTCTATATTCACATTGACATAAGCATGTGACATTGATAACAATATAAAACTATGTTTTGGATTTACAATTAAAACAAGCACATTTTATTGTTAACAATAAATTTTGTGTGCTTTTTTATTTACCATACACCGATTGCAAACGTATTTTAGATACTTCGAAAAGTAAATTGTTTTGCATACATTCTTTTTTTTGCAATATTAAACCTCGAGACATATTTTGACATCAATCTTCTTGTAGTATTTGGTGTTTTCATTATCATCAATTACGAACATATTGTTTAATTGTAAATGTACACTGAAATTATATTGTTTATAAATCCTGATTTTGAACCTTTAGTGCTAACAATTATATATATATTGTCTTGTGTGTACATTATTTTTCATAGCGATGATTAGATGTTATAAGAACTCCTGAGTTTCACTCTGCTCAATAATTATTCATAAGTATAATTTCCGAAAATAACAGAAGCAGTAGATTAAAGTGGGGTTCTAAGCAAATGGTGGTCATTAAACTAGTTCAGCAGGTACGCGTATTTTGTGCTTTATTGTTTCAGAGGGCTCACATATGTGGTACGTGTCATACTTTATGAGATGAATGACTGTAATTAAAAACTTACTTATTGACTTTTTACTCAAACGTGACTTTCTTTATGCCACGAGTTTTGAATCGCATAGTAGATGTAGATACGAAATATATCGACCACAGTGCCTTGGTAACCATGGAGGGATGTCAAGCAGTCAACGCACACCGTGGCAAAGGTTCGGCGGGTGACAATCGCTAATCTGGTGCCACTGATGTAATAACGACCGAATATTAAAGTCACTTAGTTGTGTCGTTATCCATTTGCAGCCGAAATGAAACATATTTGTCATCAACGGTAGACTTTATAGCCAGTGGTGAGGTATCTTGTTTTGAAATGGATATTGATGTCGAGTGTTCTTTAATCCTTATACCCATTATTCCCGGATAATGTCTGAATCAAGGCTTTGAAGCAAAAATGTAAATATTAAAAAATGTATCAGAATGCACTGTTATAAGTCGAATGAATTAAATCGTTTAAACTCTGATGCTGCGAAACACCTTCAGAAAAAAACAATCACGTCGAAAAGAAAAGAGTTCCGGATAAGTCTAGCAGGTGGAGGACGATCGTGTCGATTGAGTAATGCACATTATTCATAGTAAATTATATTTCATAAATGTTTGCATATAAAAAAACGTTAGAAAAAAACGACAATGAAACTTCACAAACGTTCATTAACTGTTTAAGATCACATAATATCAAGTGGCGAATTAAAATAAGCTTTTAGAATTATTGGTGCTCGAAAAACGTTCTAAATTACAATAAATATATTGTTGCTACTTTTTCAATAGGCTAGTTTATTATGCATATTTTAAAACGAATTGGACATTAAATACAGCGTTTTACTATTAAATAGACTTCCAAACTAATGCACCGATGGTAACGCCACCTTTTTTTATTTTGAATGATTTTAAATGCTTTTAATAATCGTGGGCAAAATACAATTATTTTAATTGTGAATTGCATAATTGAAAACAACTACGAACCGTGCGACACCGAGAATATATGTGTCTTGATGCGCTTTTTAATGACAACAGCTTCATCTACCTGACAATATTGACTTATTAACGAACCAGAGAACTGTTATAACATATTTAATATGGAACATGCTGCCCGAATGTTATGAGGGATACACAAAATATTACCAAATTTTTGTTCTTTAAATATTAAGACATAATACCGCAGATGAAAACAAAGTATATCATGAGCATTAATAGTTAACATTTTATTTGGTTTTCAAGTTCATGTTCATTACAATGTTCAAATTGTATTTCTTTTCACTAGCATTTATCGACAAGAAACAAGGGTTGTTAAAACTTAAGGCTCTTTGAAAACTGCTTTCAAGTGTTTATTTTGGACTTTGGAGAATGTTTCTCAAGTAAATAGACAGATATCACCAAGGTTTGAACAAACTTGTGTCTATGCACAGTTATGCTCAATAGGATGCTATATAATCACATGTACTGTTGGAAGTCGTATGTAACTAAATAAGAACACTTAGTAAAAATGATTTTCTTGCAATGAATCCCATATATTTTTGTATAACGTTTATTCATATATGAACGACCGGGTAATGACCTCCGAAAATACGCTTAATCGCGGTCGCCTTAAACAGCTACCATGAAACCAGATTAAAATTACAGATTCATATTGTCTATTGGAAGAACGGTACTTTAAACCATCAACGACGAAAATCATGTCAACTTAATTAAAACCGCTGTCATTTACATACTGGACATTCGTTTGAAGCAGGTTGCAATTAACTAACAATCGTAGATCAAACATACGGATTCCTAAATAGTATTCATAGTGGTAAATGGTCTTCGAAGCAAACGCTCATTTTGTTGCAGATACTGTGTATTGTAATTGGATTTAGTTATGCGGCTCTGGTAAACAATATGAATTGTCCGAAATGCCATTCAAAAAGATATTTTTTAAATCAGTATAACATGTTCTTTCTATCGTCAGTTATATCGGTCAAAACATACCACCATTCAACAAACATCGTTTGTCTCCTCCAGTATGCCAAGTGCGAATTGCAATGCAACAAACTATGCACGCAATTCGTTTCACGTGTTCCTTAAGGGAAATAATATTTTTAGGAACAACGATCTTTTTAGGCATGCAAGACATGTTAATGTCCTCTGATGTAAAATAATTCTTAAAAAAACGTAATTTAGTGCCGAGAGTTTTATAGACTTATGCAAACGAGTCAAATTTTCAAATAGGAAAAGCTGACTTGAAGTTTGAATTCCTGAGTATTAGTTCAGATCGTGTGCAAACCTTAAGCATATGGTGCACACTAAGTCGATGCTAGGTTTCAAAATAGAAAATGGAGTAAATCTTACTAGGAACAGTGTATTGAATACATAATAAGTATATGGCTGGATTTGGAAACTAGATGCATCGTTTCTCAAAGCAATCCACATTTAATGGATTTGTCTAGTTCTGTTTTAGTGTAATATTTTAAGTCGACATAATTTAACAGAAACTCTGGATATAGAACAGACAAAAGCAAGCTTTTAAATAAAGCGTTATGGGAATATCACTTCAAAATAGTTATATTCGTTTCCATGAAATACGATAACGATAGCTGTTAACATGATATGCCTTTTTGGGTTTTGTATAAAATTTGACTATCAACGCTACAAAGTTGATTCAAACTCATAAAAAAAACTCCATTTCGTTTGAAAGTTCGTTTCTAATCATTAAATATTTTATATAACTGCTTATTTCTCGCAAGCTTTAAAATTGCAATCTGAGAGCCGATGACCTCGTCTGCAGTAAATAATTAGGTCACTGTAAATACGTCGCACAAGTCCGCCATTTCGGGAATTCGGATTAAAGACTCTGCTTTAATCAATAAAATTACATTGTCTAAGATTTTGTAAAGAAGAAAGTTATCATGACAAAGGAGCCTACTGCGCATGTTTTTTTCATCTTGGTTTTGAACATTGGGGGATAAGATTAAGCTTCTCTTTATTTGCAATAATTAGAAACACGTCAACATAAGTCATGACCATTAATATACGATAAATGTTACAGTGTCCATAAATAAAGTATCTTAAAATACTATAGAAAGTCACATATTCCAACACGTTTTTGGAAAAATGCAAGAAATTTATCTTTTAAAAAAAGTATTGTCTCATAAAAGAACTGTTAACTGATTGCTGAACTGTATGTTGTGAACGGATTTCAAGTAAAGCCGTTTGCTAGATTGTGTTTGGTGTAAACAACATTAGATAAATATATTTACCTGATTGTGCTTTATTTCTTAATATAATCTCTAATTTCTTAATTCCAAATGTAGACAATTAAAATTATATATCCCAAACCTCAAACATGTAGCATAGTATTCGAGTCAATGAGGTTGCATCAATTTTAAATATAATACAACTTTAAACTTAACGTCCGAATTTCAATAGGAAATTATTTATTAGCAGTTAGTGATCGAATGTCTGGTTCATAGCATGTAGCTTCTTTCTAAAAAGGCTTCTGGTAAATGCAAATTAAAACGGAAATATAAATTAAATACATGAGTGTGATATTAAGATGATTTCCAATCTTGCTGAGTTTGATTAATTGTTTTTTTATTTCAAACAATTTTACTTTAAGTAACGCAAGGTACCAAAATTGATATTTACAGAAAATAAAAGACGTTGATGAGCTATTAAACGTCATCAGCATTTTCTACGTGAAAAAATCGCCTGATCAACGGACTAGTTTTCTTGTCGACACTCCTTATTACTTATATTGACCTTTATTATTCTAAATTCATTGCGCCTCGTGGAAATGCACACATTAAGACAAAAAACACTCATCTGTTACAATGCATAACAAAATCGACGAATACTCAAATCAATTGGGGTTTAAGGATATAATTAATTGCGATCTTCTGCAGTGTTCAAGATAGCCATGTAATGTTTGACTTCTAACAAAAGTCTATATTATAAAATACCTTGATACCGCGTACTAAATAAAAACCTAACAAAAATTTATTAATCTTGCATATCAACGTACAATTCATAAACATTAACACCACTGCAACATACAGACGATTTCAATGTTAGTGTATAATAATTATGTAATTAGCGAGTTGCATTGCTAATGTTTCTTCATGATACGATAATGTATTCTGTTGCATACAGACACACACAATCTATCATCTTCACAAATATGCTATTTAAAAAATGTTTCTATCGTTAGTTATAAATTACGCCTATAATCATATGAAAAAACAAAGACATCACCAAATACATATCAAAACATATTACCCACTAAGTGGTAAATGCAAACAATTAATGAGACCTTTACTAACAGAAACGCTTTTTACAGTAAAATTCTTCCTAACGCGCTTGCCGGCTCTCAGCAGACAAATATTTATTGCCTAAATGCTTGTCTAGATCATCTCTAGTAAACATGATCTTTGATTATTGCAGCACCTTAGTCGTGTGTATATGTTCCTCAGATATAACATCCGTATTTCATGACAGTTTCGGTTTATGTCAAGGTCTCATTTTTGGCTAAATAACGTTACTAGAACAAATGTCAAAATGAGGCCAATGTTTACTGCAGAATTGCTTTCCATCTCATCAAACCGATAGCTCATAATATATCTTTTTAGACGGTTCTAATGTTGTTGTTTTTTTGGCAGTTTACACTATTGATAGGATTGTGGTTACTAGAGCAGTGGTGCATGAATATTGTTATAATGGTACTATAAACACAAAATGCAGAGAAGAGTAGAGTGAGATGTAAAGTCTAGAGAGAGAGAGAGAGAGAGAGAGTAGGAGAGGAAGAGAGAGAGAGAGAGAGAGAGAGAGAGAGAGAGAGAAAAGCGAGAGAAAGGAAATGAAAAGAATAGGAAAAAAAACCACCCCTCCCTCCCCCCTCCCTCCCTCTCTCTCTCTCTCTTCTCTCTCTCTCTTTCTCTCTCTCTCTCCTCTCTCTCTTTCTCTATCTCGCTCTTCTCGCTTCTCTTCTCTCGACTCTCTCTCTCTCTCTCTCTCTTCTCTATCGCTCTCCCTCTCTTCAATCTCTCTCCCTTTCCCTCTCCCTCTGCCTCTCTCCCTCTTCCTCTCTCTCCCTCCCTCCCTCCCTCCCTTCCTCTCTCTCTTTCACATAAAAACTACTTCCGATATTTTGGTTATGCTTTATTTTATGTTGTCATGTAGTTGAATGTGAATATCAATATATCAATATCAATATAAAAACGGCTATTCATTGTTTCAAAAAGTAAAAATGTAAATAATCTACTGTGACACGTCGTAAAATAATTTGACATCGTGACGTTATCATTCCAGCTATCTGGATTTATTTATGCGCGGTAGCTAACACAAAAACGGTGGCTAGAATGACAACATATTGCGTTGGCATTCGTTGTGATAGGAAAAATATATGTCGTTGATGCTTATGTCGAAGAAATCTTAAAAACTCTCGTAGGTTGAAATCGTTAATCAATCGGAGACACAAACTCTTTATTGGAGTTTATGCGTCGTTGGATAAACAAGTTAAATTACTAGAGCACAACAATTAATTATATTTTTCTTGAGATTTCTTTGATAGTAACCACGTCAAACGACATTGTTAATGACTGGACGTCTGAACTGGCAGATCAAACGCAAAGTAGTTTACTATGCATGAGCGGTACATGAATCGATTCATGTTTTAAGGAGAGGAACGATTATTTGTTTTGTAATCGCTTTGATCATAAGCGTTGAAAGCAAGGCATTGACATAAGAGGCGAACGATACGCGCCACATCACAAATTTACACAGATCGCGTTCCACTGTCGTTATAGGAATACAATCTCTTAACAACGACTGGTATTCAATGAAATGTAAAACACATTAATTTGAAATACTTTGATAGACGTTGGGGACTATACATCTATCGGATATTAGGGAAGTAATGTACATAGAAACGAACCAACATTTTCGTGCAGTGTATTTTTTCAAATAATTATTTTTTTGACGTACCATTCAAGTTTGCACTAGTACTCATCAACATTTGGATAACATTTGTATATGTAAACACTACCGAATTATCTTTAAACGGGTCGATATTGAGATTTTACCTGAGTCATTGCTCTTTTTTAACGCGAAATAGAACTGAAGCAGAATCGAAACAGACTAATGAAAACAGGTTAATGTTATGTTGTGGCACTACTAAACAGACAGTTTCAAACGCGATACAAAATTATACTGATACGATACTTTCTTTAAAACGTCGCCGTATGAAGACATAAGAGAAGAAATAATTAACAATCGCTGATACCCTTAATTTGGAGTAAATACAAATATTATTCAAGAGGCATCGTGTTCTTTTAAACGAAGACTGACAGACCATTCAAAGGCCCGAAAAACCCTTTTCTGATGCTAAATAAATTACAGGTTCACGGACATGTACTTTAATTTCGGAAAATACATTGTTGAGTTTGTGAACTCAATAAGCGATAAGGCGACCGTGTTGGCTCGATGGCCACGTGACTTTCGCTGCAATTGCATGGGCAATAAGGACTTGGGGCTTATTTGTTCTTGCGTATTCGAGATGATCTGAATAATTGATATTTAATGAATCTTTTACTTTCGTATTATTTCACATTCATTTAATCAATTTAAAAAGGTAGATATTTTCACATTTATTACAATTTTATAATTGCTACAGCATGGTTTTGCTATAACTTTGTATAAGAAGGCAAATGGTGTGAACGTTAGAGCCAACAATTATACGATTTCTTCTGTGCGGTTTTTTATATATATTTGAAAAATCATGACCATACTATTAGAGTCTAGGCGTGAGAATGTGCTGATCAAACGCACATTTACTTCCATATTCCTGTGATATTACGAATGTGTAACGTCGTGAAGTAGATGAGCGCTTATCTGCATGATCATAATAACAATCTTTGATTTTTATCCATCGGGGACAAGCAATTAACTTCTATGAGTATCACAAACGTGGATAAGTTTAAATAGCACTTCAATTTAACAACTCGTTTATGTAGGATAAATCTTTGGAGCGAATGCAATTTTCGAAATTGTATATCATGCAAATACTCAAAAGGAGTATTAGCCAGTAAACACACATGCCATTTCCAATTTTGAAATCGCAGAAATAAACTGCATAGCTCATTCTGATTTTATTGCTGTTTATTGTGTTATAAATAGCAATTTTATGCAATGTAAAAATAATTAAATAAGTATATTTCTGTCATTTGTATGATTCTTAAAACATGTAAAGCGCAAAAATGTATGTATGTCTGAACAAATAATAATTTACCCTTCTTTATTCCTATGGGTATCTACAGTATGTGTATCCTATGAACGACCCTCTTAATCAATATCCCTAAATAAGTAAATGTTATTAATTATTAAGTATGGAAGCATATTTGTGCCACCACTTAACAACTTAAAACAACATGAAAATAATTGAGGATTTTGCGAAAAAGAAATTCTTTTCGCGAAAACAGATAAATTTTCACGTAAATAAATATATTATGTTAACTCGAATTTATGCATGTTAGTGCTCTAAACTGCCAACACATCCATGAAAATAATGGAAGATTTCGCGAATACAAATAACTTTTCTCAAAATCAGATAACTTCATGAAATTATGAATATTAATTCGCGAAAGATGCCAGTTATATAAAAATAGATGCTCTTCAATCGGTGAACATTATCTTTATCCTACAGACCAAGAACTGGAGTGTACGTGCATACTTTAGCAAGTAGTAAGTTTCCTTTTATTGTTTTATTTATAATGTAAATGCATCTTTGTTGACGAAAATACATGTAGCTGTTTTGACATATTTATTTTCAGACACAAAAATGGAAATTACTGGGTGAGAAATGGATGTGCGATTTTTCTGTATTCATTAATGCAACATTCTACACAGTGTCAATGTCACATTTAGAGTTCAGTGGTCGAAAACGGTACAGTACCAATGTCCCCCTTTGAATAGCGAAATGTTAGACCTTTGGATTTTTTATTTGAATAATAGATCTCTAACTTTCTTTATTGTAATTCCAGATCATGCCCTCATACGATATTCAGGACGCCGATCTTCGGGGTATGTCATCATCACAGCTTATTGTTTTGTTTCGTCAGAGAGGTTATTCTATACGTGAAATTCTTGGAGTTATGGCCATACGACATGAAAAAATAGCCAGCGAACGATCAATTTTCCGAGTCTTGAGACGTTACCGCCTGACTAGAGGCCAAAGTAAGCACAGTCTCGAAGAAATTATTCAAGGAATATTGCTTGAGTTATCAGCTTCCGGTGAAAATGCTGGTTACCGGCAAATGCGTCAAGGACTTCCCATTAATCATGGACTTGCAGCTACATTTGAGATGGTTCGTCTAATTTTAGGACTCATTGATCCACAAGGTGTTGCATTAAGGCAGGCGGGAAGGTTAAGGCGGAGAATTTATATTAACAATGGTCCCAATTTTGCAATCCATTTATATCGCTTGGACAAATTGAAGCCATACGGTTTGTCAATCCATGGAGCTATGGATGGAGTATTCTCAACGCCCTCCAGAACTTAGTGTATCAAAAGAATTCCTGACAATTGCAAGAGAAGCTGTCGGAGATTTGAATCTTCAATTCCCACCTAGAAACAGAGAAGAAGGAACAGAGCTTTTTGCTTCAATAATCATGTACATTGAACGCCTCGTTTAACACGGAAATGAAACAAAAATGAACTTAATGATACTTCCTTACAAGCTGGCTAACTTGTGCATTGGTTGACAAAATGTCAATTAAAAGATATAGTTGTGTCTGAAAGCAGAGCAAGTACTAGTTTTAAACAAGCTGTTTGCTTTGTATGCGCTGCCATTGCCATATATGAATGTGTGTCAATAAAACAATACATGTTTTGTCAGTTTCGTTTTAAAATATCATTTAAATATGTGGCCAAAATGCTAGCTTTATTTGTTATGAACACCCTGAAATAATAAAAAAACACAAACCAGGTTACGGTGTATATGGAATCAATACCGTCACGTGGGAAGTACTGTTACACGAAGGGTAGAGTGTTTGGAAATATAATTTCTGGATCACTGCACTGTTTGCGTAACACTTCCAAATTTCGTATGAACGGCGGATTGCTTCTGTTCTGCCCATGTGTGGCAATCGCCCTTATACTGTCAAATAGTTATATTATTATTTTTTGGCATACGGTATGAACAAGGCAACACAAGGTGCGCCTTGAGACGGTTCTGTAAAGACTAAAGATAAACGAGAGAAACTGACTCAATACGACTATCAAATTTGATTTAATTGTGTCTTGCAGTCGTGTCAGAGGGCTTTCAGGTGTCATTTTCTCGTATTACCTTGAATGCAAGGGTTGTCATAAGGCACTTCTCGTCTTGCCTGGTTCCGCCAATGTTGGATGAGAATAGCAGTTGTATGCCATACAATAAGAGTGTTTCATATCCAATCTAATTTTCATTATGCAGAAGTCTACCTGTGACCTTGACCTTTGAGTAACATACCTCAAACACACCAGTATATATGGATAAATACATCAAGAGTTATGTACGACTAACTATTTGTTAAGGTACAACTACACCGAGTATGTGGAAGTGCAAAGGTAAGTCAGAGGTGGCTGTATTAGTTGAATTTGTTTGATGGTAATCAAGATTATATTTAAACAAGAACCGTTCGACATCAACACACTCGAATTTTCTCAGGGCAGTGCTAGATTATTATTATAAAATGAAAATCTAAGTGAAAAAATAATACGTTAAACATGGGGTATAATTCTGCCAAAATATTTTTTTATTATCTGTCTTGCAAGTTTGTGTTCTCCTTTTGATAGTTAACAACAGTCCATTGTATAAAACTTGGATATCTTATCCGCCGGTTATCTTTGTCCACTGCTTAAATTTGTCCAAATTGGTTAAGACCTTGGTTAACTTTAACAACAAAAAAAACAATATCCAAAGCATGTGATGGTCTCGTTAATCTTTTTATAAAATTGGAATCCAAATTAAATTATCCAAAAACCAGAGATATTGAAAAAGACAACCAATGATAACTTTTATCAAAGTTTACACAACTGGTTGCAAGTGTTCAAAGTTAGAGATGAAATCCTTTGATAGTTGTTGAAAAATACTCTGAAAAACAAAAACACTCACAAAAAACCATTCTTACACTTTTAACACTTTATGTTAAATAATTAAGGTCTTACAAGGTTCAGGCACAGCAAAAAGTAAAAAAACTCTGGGACAGCTGTAGCAATCAATATAAGTTTACCACTGAAAACATTGATTTTTATGAATACGTGCCATCCTAAATTATATTTATAAAAGAAGTGTAGAACAAAAACATTTCAAACATATTTAATAACAATTAATATCACTCTATTATACAATTAATAGATCTACTTTGTATTAGTTAATTAAAACATACTTACAGACCACGCGTAGAACACCACGTTAGGTATTCATGTTAAAGGCTCTGAAGTGCATCTATCTTTAGATCTGGCAACTTTCGCGAATTTTTTAAGGTTTCGTGAAAAGTTTTCAAGAAAAGTCAGGTTTCATGAAAAGTTATCTGTTTTCGAGAAAAGTGATTTATTTTCGTGAAAACTTGAATTTATCTTTATGTGGTGGCAGTTTAGAGCACTAACAGGGAAAAATTCGTGTTAACATAATTTATTTTATTTTCGTGAACATTTATCTGTTATCGAGAAAAAAAAATTCGCGAAATCTGCCATTATTTTCACGTTATTTCATCTGGTAAGTAGTGGCATAAATATGCTTCCATAATTTAGATGTTAAAATACACATGTTGTATATGTCAACTATTCTTAAATGTTCATTCTTAGAAGTATCAACAACAACTGCACGTTTACATTGCATAGATAAGAAGAAACATCGAAAAAAATAATCGAAAACCATTGTTATCAAAATTTGATCTAATTGCGCTTGTTTATGACAAAAACATAAATTGTCATATCTGGTTAGTATACCTTTTCCTTTTGATGCACACACACACACAATCTTTTGCACGACGGTTACATTACATTCACCTCTGTGATGGGCTCAGAACGGACTGTTTTTATGAAAGCATCTCATTCATGTCATGATAATTCCACGCGTTCATCATGGAGGTTACATTATACTAAACAATCTGTTGCACGACGGTTACATGACATTCACAACATTAAAGAAAACCATCTCATACCATAATATGTTATATCAGTCTTAATTCATTATTATAAAAATGATATGTTTTTTTTATGTTAACAACCTGACATACATACATACGTCGAAGCAATGCCTAACGTCACTCAATAAAAAATATGTTCAATTATTTACATTTGTGAAGTGCGTGGAATGAATCCATCTGCGTTAATGTGCAATAAAGTAGTTCCAAATAAGTTGCATTAAAATTCGCAAGTTTTGAACGATGTATCGTAAATTTAAAATTCCTATTTCATTATTTTACGTCTCCGATCCTAAAAAATCCAAATCAAATATACTTTGAATGTGTTTGTTCGGTTTTTCCCAGTTTCTGGGCAATATGGCATGCTGAGCCTTTCGCAGACTGAGATGTATGTGAGAGCAAGGAACGACAACTCTGCGTGGAGATTGGCACACACAGCGCAATTAATAAACGGGTTATTGTTACATCGCGAGCTTTACGCAGTACACTCGAGAAAAGGTTTCGTGTGAGTGACAGATAAATCATAGAAAGGCAACAGAAATGTATGTCATTAAACAATTTATAAATAAGTTCGTGTAATGTGTTTATAATACAAGCAAAGGACATGAATGTTAAGCATAGTAAAACTAAACATGTATTCAGTAATTCTTAAACACAGATTTCTAAAACTGTTTCGTTTTTTTCTTCGTTACTTCAAACTTTTGAAATTAGTACTAGTTGCAAGTTAAGAGTAATTATTAAGACGGTGCAATATAGTTCATAACTTAAATAATAAAAATGTAAAATACATAAAACAAGCATAGAACCTCGTATAAACAAAAACAAAAAGTGTTTTTTTGTTTCTTTGCATCAAAGAGATCGATGTATTTATTTACAATATTTTGTCAGTTTTATATAATTTTCGATTAGAGATGTAGCAAAAAAAAAGACAAAGCACAATCCTTTTCAATAAATCAAATATTTTTATTAGAACTCGTCAAATCTCTCGGCGGACATTTCAATTACTAATGACTTGTAATTTGCATTGTGGAACTTGACTTATTGATCACGGACAAGCTAGTACTAAAGGGAGTGTTTTTTTTCTTAATTTAGAAGTTTAAAGAGACAGTCAACCAGATAGACGAAAAAAAGAAAAAAATCTAAAATACCGTATTTTTTACAATTATAAGTTTATATTGATTAAAATATCACGCCTGGTATATTACATTTCTTGAAAAAAAAAATTCAGTATGTTATGCGATAAAATTTCGCATTGTGAAATCGAAAATACATCGCGAACATATGTGACATAAGGTTATACACACTATAAATAATGCAAGTAGATTTATAAGTTTATATATAAAATATATACAATTCACTACGCATGCACACTTTGCATTGCTGGGTTTAACACGTGACGATGATGATCAATCTACTTGCGATATTTATAGTTAACTGGTAGTTACCTGGTACACATACCAAGTAAAATGTTATTACCGACTATACTGAACATATGAAAACTGAACAACGTTTTCAAGTAATGTAATCAGCCAGTCGTGATGTTTAATCAATATAAACCAATAATTGTAAAAAATACGGTATTTAAGAACTTTCGTCATTCTGGTTGACGGTCCCTTTAAAGGGTGCAAGTTATGATTTACTTATTTTGAAAATGCGTTGGGAAGTTTTTGAAAAAGAAATTCAATTTCATGCGATTGTTTGTCAATTAAAATTATATTGAAGATTTACACAAAATATGTATATACTTGCGCTTTAACATAACGTAGAAGGCATTATTTTATCGTATTACAACTCGTCCTTAAAATGTATAAAACACAACATTCATACACTGATTCTATTTGTGTGCCGTGTATAGCATTTCAATCATTTATTAAAGTCGAAGGTCTTTTCTAATGTAGAGCTTGCGCAATACCATGGGAAATCAAAACAAAGTCATATACCTTAAAATAGGAATAAAATATCGTTATTAAATCCGCTCGTATTTTCTTAAAGGCAAATGACCGGACAATATACAGTCATTCAACACAGAATACTACGACTATCAAATATTTTAAGATATTGACACCGCCTAGAACGTTCTTTTGCTAAACAATTACTGTTTATGCCGGATAAAAGTATGCATCACCTCCTTGATTATTAAAGAGAATACGTACCCGAAGAGACGGATGAATGTGGCCTAAAGGATTACATCCGATAACACCCCACAACCGAGAAAAAATTTGTCGAAAAGGAATACAATCGAAACTAACTATTACATATCTTATATTTCATGATAGTTATGTAAGATAACGGATATTCTATATATCGTAGCAGAAATGTCTAAAGAGTATTGATAATATATGTTTATGTAGATGTTTTACATGTAGCGAGGGTGATAACAGGCATGGAGACACACGTTATATTTTTGTTTTTTCAAATATGTTTACAAAATATGCAAGACGTGTTGAACACAGAACAATTTGTATCGTTACTGTTATTATAATTTCAGATATAGTACAGTTGCAAATAATCTCACGAATGCCATTTTTTTAGTAAGTATGATCCATTCGCCACTTAATAGTGTTCAATCAGTATTGTGTATTAATAATAAGTAAATATATAATATCAAGGCAAAAATCCTTGTTGTAATAGAAAAAATAATCTAGGTATGCCTCGCACAAAGTACACATAAATTGAATTGAGTCAAAAACATTAATCTTGCAATCATAAATATTCCATATAACCCCAATTGCTGGATACTGAATTTTCCAAATTATATTTCAGAATGTTAAATACTTCTCATTACATGTACATACGTTTGCTAGTAGATATGCCAACTATGAACAATTAAAGTGTAATTGATATTAAAATATTTCAATAGAAAAATCAGTAACAAGTGGATTGGGTCACAGTACCTAAACAATCTTCAATTACGAAGTTGTATGTTTCTGTATACTTTCTTTATTTATTAATGAATTTTTCGATGGTTATAAAAACAAAATTGGAAAGTTGACATAGTTGAAATAATTAAGTTGTATAAGTGCATATGACTTGTAAACGCTCTAAATGTTTAATGTACATGTAATCATGCGCTACATGTTTTAGGGTCTTTTTAATAAATGACCATGGTAAAATATCAAATACGATTAATTGGAACATGTATAACAAAGTTAATTTGGTTTTGTAGTATTGTTCCCCAATGCATGCGTTAGTATTCCAGTGGTATATGTAGCCTTACGTAAATACCTACCCGGGCACATATATCTAAATAACTTGGCAGGCATTTGTATTGCACTATGTTATGTTATGTCTCTTAATCTTTTTTTTATAAACGACGAGATCTAGTTGTTACTCGTTTTGTTTTTAATAACTAAGAAAGTTACAATTCTGGTTTTCTCATGATTATTTTAATTGCAATTATTTTGAATTGTTCTCCCTGTTGTTGCTTTCTAATTTAAAACCATATTGTTTGAGGCCAATTGTATAATTCTAGCCGAAGAGTGATGTTTGAGCTCCTTTAAAAGCTCTTTAAAACACAATCCGTTGTGTTAAAAGTTTCCATGAAATGCCCCCACCTTAGCTTAATCAAGTATGTGTTTCTGTAATGGGCTTGTGTTTTTGTCTAGAAAATATTGTATGTCTAACTTTTTGGCACTTTAGGGTTCCCTCTGTCGATAGCAATTGAAGTCGATGACGACGAATAGCAAAACAACGAAATTTCATACAAAATTTGCGATTTTTACCAAGATAATCTACATTTTATAGATACATATTAGCGAAATAGAATTTGAATGCAAAGCAAACATATATACACAGTATATCGCTTTTCGAAGTAATGACTCAATTACTCTATTTCAATGGTAAACGAAGTTAACAAACGCACCGTTCATTTGATTACATTATTGAAAATGCCTACTTGAGTGCTAGTTATTTTAATTTGCGAATGATCTTTACGTCGTGAGAGTTGCAAGCTTATGATTAAGCTTATATTTAAGGGTTGTCTCGGTTTGTGTTTGGGTTAAATGGATACACGTACAAACGCCCTGCAGCCGATCGATTATACGTTATGCATTCTTGATTACACTCGAACTGTGCAAATGGAAAGCAATATAGTTATTTCATTTGGTGTGTATACTTTTGTTCAGCCTATCAGTTTAACTTTTGTTAACATATTATTTTTGTGTGTATCTAACAGCAACCAGAACACAACTTTTTCTATTTCTTGCCGTTTCTGTATTCTGTTTCATAAATGTTTCAATTTAGACCTTGCGCATTTATTTAAAATGTTTGGTTTACTGACGCATTCCTACAACTAGCAAATGATAGGCACTTTGTAAAGTGCCTTTCAGAAGACACATTATAATATAAATATTTAAGAGTGGTTATATAAATGTGTGAAGTAACCACGAAATATTCATTAGAATTACAACTTAAGTGACGTTCGTCTTAATATGACAATTATCGACAATACAGGCAGGAGCACGTGTAACACTTAACATTTTTAATCATCTTTACGCATAATTATTTTACAAAGGGTATGGCGATTTTTTTTTAAATTATAATCCAAATATACTAGGTTTGCGAAAATAATATGCACAGCTTTCAATAATTGTATATACGACGCAAAGTATTGCATTTTTTCTAGATGTGTATGTATAATCTGATTAATATAGTTTTGCGCATTATAAGGGTTCTATGAGTAGTCACTAGAGCATATTTAAAGCGAATGCATTACGTAACAAACTATTTTGTCATTTACATTTTGATCTCAGCGCTGATGGAAGCATTTACAAAAGAGCCCATGCAATCAAATAAACATTACCATGCAACAAATTAATGTACAAATGATTGACTAAGGATCCGACAAATCCAAAATAATACTTAGCGCGATGTACAAATTATCAATTTGTTGCTCTAAATACCATGGTTTTGAAGGAACTAAGCAGCCATACATGCAGCCAGATTTTTACATATAAAAACGCACCTAGATAATAACTGTCGTAAACATAAATCCCGCTGTTTACACTTAAAGGCCTACGCCCATCCTTGTCAGCTGTGGCATTCATACTTACTGTTTGTTCCAGCTGTCAGTTAACTTATACGTGATTGGTTAATCTAGTTTCTAGATAAATAGTATAAAAAAAGTAAAATTGTCAAATTCTGAAACATATTTCTAGCCACCAGTTTGAGCTCTTCGTTAAGCTTTTTGTTCTTCATTAGTCTTTAAACCATTATGTTCAAAAAATTAAACACTTGAATGACGTATTAAACACGTAATACGTGTCAATATTTTGTGAACAATTAAAAATTATAAACGGATTTATCGTATTAATCGTGAAGGGAAAATAAAGCTACTTCGTCAGGGGAGCTTTCCCCACCCACTTCGTGTAATAGTTCGAAGGATACGTCGCAAAATGAAAACAAGACAGCTAAGTCATATTCCACGAAGAGAAGGGCCTTTGAATCCTCTTCTTAAAAAGAGGGCTCACCAAAACCCTCCTCTGAAAAACACGGGTCCACCAAAAACCCCGGATGAAAATAAAATTGACTTTATGCGATGAAAACTGAAATAATTCATGACCCGCCTATAGGGGGCTATTGTTAAGAATGATGGCGTATTATAGTAAGTCTGTGGTAGACTGTCTTCTTTCGAAGACTATGGTAATTTTGATGGCAATTATTATGAAGGGGGATATTATGATGACTGATGACAAAGGTACTGACAAACCAGTCGTTATTGACAAAACTATTAGTAAACGGACAGCAAGATTTTCTGCCCGGTTCAATCAATCTAAAAATCAAGAGACAACATGCTTTGATGTTGTAGACGAGTCAGCCCAAATCGTCACATTTATGTTCAGAAATGGTATTAAGGATGACAAGTATGCAGAAATGATAAAGGATGACAAAAACTCGAGGCCAGGGATTTTGTAAAGACAGTAGACAACATGTCTAAGATGGAAACTGAAAATCCAAAATGCAAGGAACTTGTTAACTATTGTTTCTCAAGTCTTGCTCTACTTGGACATGCAAACCGTCAAAATCAATGGGCTAAGCTTGACATATTGAAGCCTAGCCTGAGTTAAAAGAAGAATATGCACACTAGTGCAATCACAATCTGAATTTCACAAGTTACTTATTCGGGGATGATGTCAGAACGACGGCAAAGAAGATTTAAGACACTGCCAAAATCTCTAACCAGATCAACCGCAAGTTATCGAGGTAAGCCTGCCCCGTGAGGGCCAAGGTTCTAAGTCGGAGACAGGGGTGCATACAGAGGCAGATTGACTGGTAGATACCATCCATATGGTTTCCAGGAACGCTCATACCATGAGCAAAAAAAAAATTCCAAGACGGATATCAAGCAAAATGTATCAGAAGCAGTAAACCAAGTGAGTACTGACACTTTTCCGGTAGATTTAAACATTATGTACATGAATGGGAAAATTTGACTAATGGCACAAACATTTTAGATATGTCAAACATTGTCACATTGAGCTTAATGATTCATTTTACGTAGACCCTATCCATCAAAACAATTTTTTTAAATATCAGCTCAATTCTATTGAATCTGCGGCAATTTAGAAAGAAATTTCTAAACTATTTACACTTGGTGTAATTGTTGATGTACAAAAAAAATCAATTTATATCACCCATATTTCTCAGACCAAAGAAAAATTGTGAATATAGAATGATCTTAAACTGTAATCAGTTGAACTCTTAAATTCCATATTATCATTTAAAAATGGAAACATGTTAACAAGCACTTACATTTATCAAACGAGGCGTGTACATGGCATCGATTGACTTGAAAAGTGCATACTTATACGTTCAAACGGCAGAGGACCATCAAATCTTCATGGGATTTATTTGGGAAAAAAAACCAGTTCACATGTTTTCCAATGGTCTGGCATTTTGTCCTAGAAAATTCAGCAAGCTTATGAAACCTGTTTACTCCATATATAGAAATATGGACCAAACAAACTCTGGTTTTATTGATGGCAATTTGCTCTGTGGTGAGACTTTTAATGAATGTGTGACCAATGTAAAAGACACGATGTCATTGATGACGGAAGTTGTAACAAAATTGTAATGTAAGTTGGTTTTGTCATAAACGAAGACAAATCAGTTTCTCATTCCGTCAACAACATTCCGTTGACATTTAAGGAAACCGAATAGACTTCGAACGAATGATTGTTTACTTTCCAGATTATACAAAAACAAGAAAGTTAAACGAATGTTAATCCTAAGTAGGCAAACAAAGAGCTACCATTCGTAAAGTAGCTCAGAACATTAGGTTTATAGTTGCCCCATTTTCTGCTGTTCAGCTTGGGCAGTTGCACTATCGGGAACTATAAAGACAGAAAAGTATAGCTTTTAAAGCTTGTCATGGTAATTATGATTTGGAGATGGTGATCACTGACGAAATAAAGGATGATTTGCATTTGTGGATTGAAATAGTTCACTTGCAACACAGGAAAATAGGAATTTATGTCATGGTAACCAATAAGTTACAATACAGGCTGATGCTTCATCTCATGTTTTGGTTAGGTGTTTGAGAATCAAAAAGTTGGTGACCGTTGGTCAGGTTATGAATGTTCAGTGCATAAACTGTTTTAGAACTTCTGGCAATACAAATTACAATTTCGTTACAATTTCTTACAAAGATAAGCATGTCCTGATTAAATAAAACAGTTCAACATCAGTAGCAGAATTGCAACAAAGTTGCTGAAGAAATTTTGCAGATTTGTATTGACAACAATATTTGGTTGGCTTGTTCGCATATTCAAGGCTTGTCAAATTTAGTTGATGAACCATCAAGAAAACTTCAGGATGAGCTAGAATGGTCACTGGATTCAGATATATTTAAAAAACTTTGTACATTTTGGGGGAAGCCCTCCATTGATCGATTGGCCATCCAATTGACTGCAAAAGTGTCAGTGTGTTGCTCCTGGAAACCAGATCCAGGAGCAAAGTGTATTGATTATTTCAACATTTATTGGACTGATTGTGACAGCATATATATTTCCTGTTCTTTCAGTTTTCTCGGCCGCAGTGTTCAGAAATTACAGATCGACAAAGCAAGAGGCATCGAAGAAGCTCCGATTTGGCCGGCTCAACAGTGGTGTCCGGTTCTAATGAGAACATTCGCGGACATCCCTTTTATTCTTCCAAAGGTGTATCGTATTCTTCATCTTCCACATTCCAACAGGGAGACCCTATTGTCACAGAAACTCGCAGTTATTGCATGCAGAGTACCCGCAATTACTTCGGAGAACAGGGGTTTTATAAGAACTCTACCAGAATCAGCATGTGTTCTTGGCGAGACGAGACCAAAAGGCAATATCAGTGTTATATTAAACAATTGGTTTTCAAACTGTAGTGGGAATCAATTTTTCAGTTTCAGCCACTGTGAAAGATATTGTATAGTTCCTGACAGAACTTTTTGTGAACGACTACAGTTACAGAGCTTTAAATACAGCGCTATCAACTTTATTCTCTAAAGTCGAAATATCAGAAATTTTGGGATATTAACAAAGTAAAGTGCGATCTCAAGAAGATATCTCCAGTAAAGTTGCTATCGTTAAAAGATCTTACTTTAAACCGTACAATAATATCAATTAATTACTGGTTTGATCGTTTCTTTTTTGTTGCTTATATATCTAGTTTGTAAATAATGTTTGAACACTTTCACAACAATTTGTGTTTATTTGCATTATTGGATTCGAATTGTACTGATGCAGTTTGCCTATACCATATTTACGTGTATGCAAAAAGTCAATAAAACAAACTTGAAACATGTAAGCGAGACTATATAAACATGATGTGGAAAGTAACACCCATCATGTACCTTATATTATTGTTTACTATTATGTGGCTTAACAGTATTCTTATGTATTTCTAACTATCATAACAAAGCAATCGACTTATTCAGTCCAAAAACATTATCAATAATATTATTTCAACCATACGTTAGACTTTAAGAACTAGAACTAGATGTGGCGGTGGCGGTGGCGATGGCGGCGGGGGCGGGGGGCGGTGGCGGGGGCGGTGGCGGGGGCGGGGGCGGTGGTGGTGTAATACTAAGTATTGTTGTAGTATAAGCAGTAGTAATAGTAGTAGAAGTACTAGTAATAGTAGTAATAATAGAAGTAGTAGTAGTAGTAGTATTAAACGTTGTAGTAAACGTAGTAGTAAACGTAGAAGTACACGTAGTAGTAGACGTAGTAGTAGTAGTAGTAGTAGAAGTAGTAGTAGTAGTAGTAGTAGTAGTAGTAGTAGTAGTAGTAGTAGTAGTAGTAGTAGTAGTAGTAGTAGTACTAGAAGTAGTAGTAGTAGTAGAAGTAGTAGTAGTAGAAGTAGTAGTAGTAGTAGTGGTAGTGGTAGAAGTAATAGTAGTAGTAGCACCAGAAGCAGCAGTAGTAGATGTAGTAGACTTAGTAATAGTATTAGTAGGAGTAGTAGGAAGAGTAGTAGTAGTAGTAGTAGTAGTTGTAGTAGTAGTAGTAGTAGTAGTAGTAGTAGTAGTAGTATTAGTAGTAGTAGTAGCAGTTGAAGTAGCAGCAGCAGCAGCAGTAGTAGTAGTAGTATTAGTAATAGTAGGAGTAGTAGTAGTAGTAGTAGAAGTAGTAGTAGTAGTAGTAGTAGTAGTAGTAGTAGTAGTAGTAGTAGTAGTAGTAGTAGTAGTAGTAGTAGTAGTAGTAGTAGTAGTAGTAGTAGTAGAAATAGTAATAGTAGTAGAAGTAGTAGTAGTAGTAGTAGTAGTAGTAGTAGTAGTGGTAGTTGTATTAGTAATAGTGTTAGTAGCAGCAGCAGCAGCAGTAGTAGAAGTAGTAGACGTAGTAGAACAAGTTGTAGTAGTAGAAGTAGTAGAAGTAGTACTATTTGTAGTAGCAATAGATTAGCAGTAGTAGTGGTAGTAGTAGCAGAAGCCATGTTAGTAGTCGTTTTTGTTGTCGAAGTAGTAGAAGTGACAATAGACGTGTTGAAAGTAGAAGTTGTAGAAGAAGAAGACGTATTCCTGGTATTTAAGATGTTTCTTATGAAACTGCATTGACAACGACATGATAGGTGGTGCTATCATTAACTAATATTAGGACATTGACCGAAACAAACAAACTCTTTGTAAATTCAGCTGCATAGACAGATTGCATACTTAAGGCCCCGCCTCTTGCCAGAACAGCATTAAAGTATCAGAATACACAATATATCATCGTGCGACAGAATAAGAAAACCCACCTTGATGCCACAATATCACTGTATATGTCACTCTTTATATTTATATAGGCTTTTCAATAAAACAAAGGCGTATTATAATAACAAATTACCATGTGTAATTAAAAGCAAAATGAAACAAATAAATTAATTACATTAGTCGATCTCACCGACACATCCTCGGAGGAAACGTTTTGACTGCCTCGACTTTATTAAATGAATAATAAAGCATAAAATAAGAAATGCAAGCAATTAAAAATGACACGTTTTCTAATTTTCAGCCAGACGTCTTTTAACGCGGTGTTCCCCAGGGACATTATTACACCTAATATTATTCATCAAAACGTACCATACTGGGTCTTCTGTGTAAACTCAAAGACGACATTTCTTGTCGCGGAAATAGTGTTATATTACATTCAACTGGGGACATTTCTCTGATGCTATTGCACTTTTGCACTGTTTGTGGGAAAAAAAACAAGAATAATGTAGAATAAACCAAATTGAAGCTCTGAAAGGGACATACGTAACAAACCAAGATATGAACAGTTTTCAAACGAGAATAAACCAAACCTAATAAGTATATAAATCAGAATTTTGTCCTTCCCTGCTATCTGCTTAAATAGTTCATTGTGGCTATTAACGCGCACAACGTAAAAACATTTAACTAGAAAAAAGTCTCCCTACATTTGAGCATTTGTTTTGATAAATTTGAAACAAACAGCTTATAATGTTGTTGTTTTTCCGAAAATATCAGTTGAATGCCCGTCACAGGGTTTAGCATGTATTGACGTTTGCTTTCATTTGCTTTACTATAATAAATGTTAACATCAAAACTAAAGAGCTCCAATACAAAAAAAAAAGATAAATTTAAAGAATGACCCTTCGAGTAAAAGACTAACGCCGAAACCGATCGGCAATTGTATGTTATTCTTCATATAAGCAATTTTTAACGATGATTATTTTATAACGAAAACATATAGTTTGAGTCTTTGTCACTATTTTTATTTCGCTCACAGATTTACATAGTTCATTTATATCTTTACTGTGACAATAAAGGAAAATTGTGTAAATACATATTTTTTCAAATTCATTTTTTGCCCAATTCTATCTATTTTATAAACTAAAGTATTAGTGAGTAATACCATCCAAAACTGTATAGGTACGTGTACTACTATGTCAAACAACTATAATACATCTATGACAAATGTTGTAATTCATTTGCAAATTGCTTCAAACTAAGAGTAGTTTTCTCTGTTATAAGTAAGACATTCTTGCACGAACAAACACTATCTGCTGATATCAAAGGTTACTTGTTAAAATTAAGTACCAAATAGTAGTACCTCCCGATGCCTTATCAAGATGTGAATATATATCCTCTAGTCTCACCAAGTGCTGGTTTTATTTCGCTTACAGATTAACATTGTTCATTTATATCTGACTATGTGACAATAAAGGAACATTGTGTAAATAAATATTTTGTAAAAATTCATGTGTTGCCAAATTCGAATACCCATTTATAATACAGTATATAAAACATGTTTTACATACTCAAGTTTTGGTGAGTAATACCATCCAGAAATGTATAGGTACAAGTAGTTGGTTCATTTTAATCCTGCAAAGTCCCTCATAACATTGCGATAGCAAACCAGACAATACACACACACATCTCTAACCAATCAAGACGTACCCATTAAGGTCGATGTTCATAAGCATTGAGTAGTCTATTCAGATTATGACTCTTCCGGACACGATCCTATGTTAAAGGCATGATTTACAATTAACAAACATGCGTCGCTTTCAATATTACATAACAGGAAAGCTCGGAAAACTATAAACCTATTAGCATGAAAGACGACATCATATGCTCAACTCCATGCTCAGAACTAATATTGAAGCTCAGCAGAACAGAACAGACAATTTATACAGTATACGATTTTATAAAATATCTTATAATTCGTACAAAGCAATTTTATGTAACGGGTATCGCCCTAGTTCCCAGTATGCGGCTGCATCATGAGTACTCATTTTGACACAAAATATTCGTTTCAAAAATATTCATTGAACTCTTTCAATATTCTCAGAATTTGAAAAAAAAAAGATCACACGCATAACAAAGTATTAAAGTAACATACGAATCAAACAGATTCAACTTAATTTTAACAGGAACGTGTAGGTCTTTGGTGATTGAAAAAAGCGAACCCTTAGCCTTTAAGCTTTTATCTGATAACGTTCGGGTAGTTTGTATTAATGACCCACCACTTGATTGTACAATGGCTAGAAAGTTAAATAATTTGACCATTTTTATTTGCTCATTATTTTAAACAATCTGCACACTCTGTGAATTATTTCCACTATCTTAAAATATGTTGTTTTTGTAGATTTACTTTCAGCTTCCATCTATCACAATATTCGGAAAAAATACAGCATCATCTGCTTTCAACATGCGCAATATTGTTAAATCACACCTTGTGGTGCAGTCCAATCAGGTTTTTATTATTTCAAAGCAGAATATATATATATATTGCAGTTATAAATCCGCTGACACTTCCAAACCTATACATAGTGGCTAGTATAAAAGATAGAAAAATCATTTTTGCAATCAGCTACGGTTGATGTCTTCCAGTTCATACGTTTCGCCTTAGACAAGTGTGGTTACGTCAATATAATCTGACATTTGGTGCTACGATTTTAAACATGTAATATAGGATATATAGCTTATTGTGGGTTAAATTTGACAACTTCAGATACAAAAAGACTGATCACCAGAAAATAGTGAATGTAAAATGTTGCATGTTTTGCATTTTGCACTTCTCCTTCGTAAGCTTCATGTCATTTTGTGTAATTAAGAAGTCAAAGAAACAGCGGACGAACAAGTAGCAGAAGTTGCAGAAATGGTAGTACTAAAAGTAGCAGCACATAGCAAGTTGTCGACTGTCCGATTTACGATTTTAAAATGTACCCTTCGCTTTGTTTTGCAGTGCATCATTTTTGGTCAAGGAATTGCGACATAATTATCTTTTTTTGCGAAATCGTGAAGATTGCACAAGAAAATAAAAGAAACATTTGAAACACTTTGCACAAGTTTTGTTTTGTTTTTGTTCTTTCCTGCTTTTCTGCTTTTTCACGATACACGCTTGAAACCATGAACAGAGAACCAATATTTATATTGCATGTTTTGTATATTATCGCGTGTATATGTACCGATTTAAGCTGAACCCTTTCCTGCATAGACTACCAAATGGTTATCAGCTTTGTCCAAACTAACTTTAATTTATATGAATACATAACACATTGTGTTACTACATTAAGATGAAGATATGACAAAACTTTAAATATCATATTAATCAAAATGATAGTTGTAATAGAATAATATATTCAAACAGGTATATCCGCAATATGACAACAAAATGGGACATCAAGAGAGAAGGCTTATTGCAAGATCCTTAATTGTGAAACATACATATTTGTTATGATTAAGAGGGGTTTCTAATTCATATAAAATCCCTAGATACTTAACATGTGTTACTTAAGTTGAAGTAAAGACAACTTTGAGGACACAATTCTTGTTTTGTATTGCATTATGTAAACTTCAAGCACGTAATCCAATACGGGGAGCTTCGTTTCGAAATTTGTCTCGTCAATATGCGTATTAAATACAAATATGTAGAATCCATAGTGTTGCACTTATTCAAAAACATGCTGACTTATTCAGTTTTGGGCATTTTCTAGACAATATGTTATTAAATAAATGTCACAAAATTATTTTATGAACCATGGTACAAACTGCATTTTAAGAAACTCACGTATTTAAAACAACAAAAGATTTTTTCTTGCCTTTGACAGTGGACATTTTGATCTTACGTAAAATATTTTGTTGGAACAATGCTCAAACCAAGAGTGCAAGATAAATAACTTTAGCACAGCCTATTTATAGTTATTGACCATTATACGTTTTCCTTATCCAACTATTTTTCTGACAACTATTGAAATGATGACATTAAGGTGTGTAACATAAAACGGAATAGATTATTTAATATTATGATTTGAACATTAACTCTTTTTTACTTTTAACATAAGTAACTTTTCAAACTTGTATACGTCACAACTTAAAGGACAAGGGACGTTAAGGGTCGTTATTTGCCTTTATCCAAATTATTTTCAATCTACTATGAACATAAAGTGCAGAGAGTCATCTTTTCAAAATATCCTCAATGCATGTATTTGTTCAAAAGACGTTATCTCCAGCCCGAGACAAAGATGCCCACTATTTTCCAATTTTGACGTCGTTTAACGTTGCTTTTTACGGCAACGTCACAACTACGAATTGTATCGACGCAGATTGCCGCGCTTATTATTCAATCAGCATTAAAAATTTGGTGATCCACAATGTGAGAAATGATTTAATTCATGTTCATAAATCAAAGTAACATATTACATGTCATATGATATTATTATTTCTTCATATCGCTAAATGTTTTACGCAAAATAATCACACATTGTTTATAACATTTTTTTAAATCGCATCATCATAATAAAACTAGAACATTCTTATAAGTAACAACGAAAATATTAATAAAACAACAACAAATACGGTGTAATATCATGACCTATTGTAATAACATATTCCGTATGCACATCCTGATCGCGTAACCTTGTACATATAGAGAATATTATGTGAGTTTTGGATAAATATCAAGTTTATCATGCGAGGCTTAGAACCGATGTAGCGCGAGGCATGCCGAGCGCTAACATAGTTCGTGCCGAGCATGATAAACTTGATATTTATCCAAAAATAACATAATATTCTATTTATCCTATTATTTCCTCACAATTTTCCATTAATAATTGTCAAATATGGCTTTTTTGACGTTTTAGTTTTTCCGTACTTGACAAATCACATTCTCCAATTTTTGGAAAAACCCAAATCTGATTTAAATATAGCGATAGTATGAAGCTTATGTTTATACAATCGTTGTTATACTAACGATTTTCATCTGGTAAATGTTCACATTCTTCCAATAATGACATTTTTTTCTATCATGCCATCCACACATTATTATGCCCATTGATATTTGTCACCAAAAAACAAAAAAATAAAACCAGTCAATTTTATAAACATGTCAGTTACACGACTTTCAACAATCAGTATAAAATATTTTCAATGTTGCAAATTGTAATATTGCTTACATTCACATCTTTAAACAAGAGATGTGTTTGTCAGAAACACAACGCCCTCTACTGCGCACTTGACGCCTATTAATGCATTTAACCCCTTTTTCTCAGAGAAATCATTCAGCACACATTTTATAGACTTGTTTTGTCTTAATCAGATGTAAATGAACACACATTTGATAGACTTGTTTTGTCTTAATCAGATGTAAATGAACACACATTTTATAGACTTGTTTTGTCTTTATCAGATGTAAATGAACACACATTTTTAAGACTTGTTTTGTCTTTATTAGATGTAAATGAACACACATTTTTAAGACTTGTTTTGTCTATGTCTCAGAGCGCGTCTTAATATTTAATATGACACGTTAGCAGCATCTGAAATGTCTGCAGCCCAATTTCTCGGACCATCTGACGGTTGATCAGTTTGGTGTCGCCTGAAACAAAGGTACCACAGCGCACTTGTAACGTGCGCACATGTTCCAACTACACGTGCTCCCACTGGGCAGCTGCAAAACCATGCGTCGACTGACCCCTCCTTAAAACGTATGTAAGACCGGTATTGCTTTCGGGACACATGCCGACTTTGGCATTTCCTGTATACAGCAGCGCAAATGCTATAAGAAAGGATTAAATTAAGCGCTCGACACACAATTGTATCAGATTTTATACCTTTGCTAAATTGTTTTCAGATCGTTTGATTCAAATCGTTTAAACCTGAACGATAGTATGGTTAGGTCAAGACAAATTGCATTACTGTAATTCATACTCATTTCACGATTCACACTTGTATCTATGAACATGAATACAATCACAGATATCTCATCATATTATGCACTTCGTTAAAAGCATTTGGAAATCAATAACGATAGACAACGTTATATACTCAAACATTAAGCTTGAATTAATATAGTTTTCTTGTATTCGTCTATGTTTAATCGGGTAACCTTGCCAGTATGTGAGTGACTCGTCATCTTAGTATGAATAAAAATCACTTCAAATATACAAGAGCACGTGTGTGGATTTAATCGAGCGATTATTCATTCCTAAGTTTTATTTTGTTGATTTCGTTTTTTGATAATTGCTTTGTTGGTGGGGGCGGGCAGCAATCATAATATGGTACGCATATCGTTTTAGTCAACCTACTTACCGTCATCACAACCCCACAACGAACCATATTAACTACAAGGCATACCATTTGAACAAAACAACAAATCGTTTCAACAAAAAATATACCAACACAACTACTTATCATACAAACATTTATGGTCCTATTCCACTACGAAAAAAAGCTCACGATTCGCTACGATTTATCACATTTATCGAATCGGGAAGACTCGTGACAGTCTACGATTCAGTTACGACACTGGTACGATTGAGTTACGACGAATCGTGGGGTTCGGTTGAAGTCTTGCGCATAGGGTCGCGACTTCACTACGATGTGTAAGAATCTACTGCGACTGTACTACGAATGATGCAGATCGGTCACGACTAGACTAGGACCTCACCGAACGCACCCATGAATTAGGTGCCAAGATCTATTGATATTGCTCTAAATTGCGAAAATCTTAGCGTGCTCGCATTTCCCTCGGGGTGAACTCGTGAGATTCTTGATCTAAATCGCTAGAATTTTAGCGGGCTCGCAACTCGCTCGAGGTGAACTCGTAAGAGTCTTGACAAAGTCGTAGCTGATTCGGAGACAGATCACGTGATAACCGATTTCCCGATTGAGTAACGAATTACATACGATTCCATTACGACGCCCAAGAACGCACTACGACGCTGTTACGAGCCAACTGCGATTAAATTCAGTCTTGAAGGTCCTAGCCTAATTTTAAACACGTTTAAAATCTGGACACGGGAGCTGACTAGTTGCAGGAATCACTTGCGACCGGCCCACGACTAACAACGAATGGGTTAGGACCTTCGCCGATTGAGCTACAAATGTCCCCGACCTCAAAATATTGGAAATAGGGACAAATCGTGGGGAATCGGGTCGTAGTTGAATACTCCTATTATTACACACACCATTTGATGTTACACACAAAAATAGATCTACTATTGCAGGTAAATAGCAAACGTAAACAATTACTTATCATATTATAAAAATACCCAGCTAACTGTTATATGTATACATCTTTATTTGAAAAGAAAAATTGATATTATGCATCTACACCGCATATTATTTCAAACACATATTGAGCTAATATTATACAAAACTCATAGTGTTGTCTGTGATCAACACTATGTCAATTAAATACCAATTTAGCGGCACATGTCCCGAAGGTCACAAAAAGGAACGAATTCAACAAGGCTACACTGACATTTGGTCCCTGAAATTTATAAATGTCGGCATGAACCATGCAATAGTGTTTTCTTTACATGATTAATGATACGTATTAATTGATTTCTTCTCTATTTATTTCGGACTGTCAACGTCACTCGAATTGATAAATTGAAATGTTCTCCATGATAGCTACAGGTGTCGAAGATGTTCGATTGAAAAGTGTTCTGAGAATGATAAATGAAAGGTAATAATTGATTCCTTCAATATTTCAGTGCCATCGCAATTTGACTGTACAGTCAACTTTGAATCACGATGTGTGACTTGGATGAGAATATTTTCGGATGGAAACTACTCTTGAATCTACAAAATTGAGATGACAATCTACAATGTCTGATGGGTTTAATAAGTACCATATGGACTGTGTTTGAAAGTACCTTGGTTAAATACGTATGACGAAGCTAAACACGTATTGATGTTATGGGCAAAGGATTTCAAAATTGTTTAACTGTAACGCTTAGCAGTTTATTCTAATATCAAATTAGCATTTGTAAGTTTCAGCTGTACTATCAGCACTAAGAGCTACTCTACTTCTTTTAAATTATGTGTTATGATAAATTTTAACTGACATTCAAACTCATATCAATTAAAATTGTTCAGTCAGGCAATTCAAAAATGAGTATTGCTCAAATAAATGTAACTATTTATAAGTATTATTTAGCATTAAATAACATAGCGTTTGACGTTTAAATCTAAGCCAAAGGATCGCATTTATGACTGAATCTAATACAAACTTTGTCAGCATGATTATATTAAATAACTCGCCAATGTTCGAATAAAATACATGTTATTTGTAGTCATTAACTTTGTCAAATCCAAGTAAAAATATCATAACCACTCTAGATGCATTAATTATCATTTTTTCTATAAGACACTTCGTGTGAATGTTTATTTTAACAATCTAAGTACCAAGATCGAATTCGTATGAAGAAGATTGGACAATAGGTCACCTGATCAAATCCAATAGAATCCTTTAACCGAAAGGGAAACTGCATTTAGGATTCTTAATGAAACTCGGTCAGAATGTTTATTTTGACAATTTATTGTACATGTTTCCAATTTGATTACAATGGCATAAAATTGTCCAAACGTTAAAACTTGCATTAATATTTTTTTTGCAAAATATTGATGAATATAATAAAACATTGATAAATGAGCAAACATTGATAAAAAGCATAAGCAATAATGTATATACAAACATGAATCATTTTCACTTTCCAGTATTTGTGAGCATCAGTCTGATCTCCATTTGACAAGTAGATATGACAATTGATCGTAAAAATTGTTTGATAATGCCTTACTCAGTTTTTTTCCGGGACATTTTTCTAACAACTTATGAAAACAAACATTCGTAGTTGACTTTACAAGTCACATAACGTTCATATTTTATTAAAAGGAAATTGTATATATCTTCTAGACATGCCGATGGTACCGGCAGTCTTTCTCGTGTACATAAGAAATCAATATACATAATATTCAATCTGTATCAGCCATAATGAATGCCTCTACCTTTTTTCACTTAGCAAATGTCTTCAATGCCGTTTGATCATTATGGATAAGGATATTTTATGACGGCATGCAATTTCCCTACACGTCATAAAGATTAAAAACTCCATAATTATTTGAAATAT
The DNA here is from genome assembly GCF_020536995.1 of Dreissena polymorpha. NCBI lineage: Eukaryota > Metazoa > Mollusca > Bivalvia > Myida > Dreissenidae > Dreissena > Dreissena polymorpha. The sequence goes on from NC_068358.1 coordinate 79,052,482, forward strand.
ATGTCGAATCATAAAAATGATATTTTGAAACTTTATCCGGCTATTACTATTATGCGCCATAGGTTGCACAGTGTTCATATCCCTGAAATCAAATGAGAACTTGGCCATCTGGAAATTGGATGAGAAACAGTACGGAACAAACATATAAAATATATAAAAATATATATAAATATAACATATATAGTTTTTATAAGAGCCTAATATTTGCATAAAGCGAAATTAATTCCTAAAATTAAGTTGATATTACTATAAGATTGCTCAGCTGTCTCATTTGAACTGATTATGATATGCTTAATTTGTTCTGTATAATGGTGATTGGTTGCGGTATTTTGATAAGTAACTTTTTCATTGTGTGCGCTTTTTTATTATCGAGGTGATTTTTTATTATATAAAACAGTGGTTTCTTGGTTATGACGTGTTTGTTTTTCTTAATCATCCGTCATTTATTTATTATTTTCTTTATATTTTCTTACAAGGTTTTATTATTACGGTTTGTGATGTCCTATGATTGACGAGTCGTATTTATTATGACGTTATCTTTCTTTGCATGGATATTTTGTAATAATCAAAGTATAATGGTTTGTATATTCGTTAGTGTGTGAATTGTTCATAATGATATGTGTATTCTTTACTACAATTTGCCCTTTGTGTATCGTAACAGACTCTTGCTTAATGCGGATATATGCTTTTCTGTGATATGACCAAAAGTATCTATCATCACGTACCATATGTGATCGTAATTGGTAGTAACTTCTTTGTTATATGAGTTTGGTTCATTATGTTTTTGGCATTCTTACCTGTAGTCTTTGGTTTTTTATGTGTGTTTGTTATTTATTATGACAATTGCTATAGTTATATTGATATGTGCTTTACCGCTTATAACAAGTCGTCGATTTGTCATGCGATTTGGTTTCCTTATGATGTTTTGTGTATTTTATCGTTTATTGTGTGGTTTCTTTGTTAAGATTATTTGTCTCCTATTTATAGTATGTGGTTTTTGTCGTATGTTTCTAAGTATGATGCTGTCTCTGTAATGATTTGTAGCACCCTCATTACGTAAAAAGTTCATTTGTTTTTGATCCGTTGTTTTCTAATTATGTTATGTTCGTTCGTTTTTTACGATGTGGTACTTCCTTATTGTGATTTAAATCGACGTTCATTGTAACTCTGTACAGATAATTATAACGACTAATATTTTCTCATTTAAGTTCGTCGTTTTTTTCGATGAATAGCACAGGTAGAGTCAATATTTGCTATATTCTCATTGAGATAAAAATGTAAACAACAGCGTGACATGGAAAACAATATAAAACTATGTTTTAGATATACAATTTAAACAATAAAATGTAATTGTTCAAAATAAAGCGTGTGTGTGTTTTTTTGTTTCACCAAACACTGATTGCAGACGTATTTTTGAGACTTCGAAAAGCACATTGTTTTGCATACATTCTATTTTTTGCCACATTAAACCTCGAGGCATATTTTTTCCATCAATTCTCTTTTTTAATTATTTCCCGGACAAGAACATTGATCGAAAATGGAGATGGAATTACAAATGTAGCAATAAATCATGTCTTTAATTATTATTTCACTTGATAACATTGTATTTTCAACGAATAGTTCAACATCAATATCCAGATGCACAAAGCTAGATTATATCTTCTACTAAATAAAGACAATTTTGACACAGCTCTTTCATTAACAGTTTAAGTTTAAACTATAAACAATTCAATATTCAATAATCAACGTTGTTTTGAAACTAAGCATTAGTCAAAGTATTCACTGAGTCATATTGAATTTTTTAAGGGTGCATTATAAAGGTAATTAAAAGTGCCTGAGAACGCCATTAAATTATTTTATTACAATAATCAGTGTCTGAATACAAACCAAGCCAAGGTATTACTACAGCATATTGAGAAACTACAGCGGAAATAAATTACATTTACAAGTTGCATAGTAGTAGAAAGATGAATAAAAGACACTTGACAAAATAATGTGTAAGCTTGTTGTATCATTAAGTGGTTGGTTTATGCATCATTTGTCTTCTCGGAAACGTGTAAAGTGTGTGTTTTCAAGAGCATTCGTACATCAAATAAAGGTCCGGATACTGATATCGAGGACAGATAACTTTATCTGATTTTGAACGTTTAGTGATCAAAATGATAAATTTTGTCTTGTGTGTACATTATTTTCCATAGCCATGTTGAGATGGTATTAGAACTCCTACAGTTCACTCTGCTCAACAATTATGCATGTGTATAGCTTCCGCAAATTACAGACGCAGTAGATTAAACTGTGGTCTCAAGCAAATGGCGGTCATAAAACTAGTTCAGCAGGTACGCGTATTCTGGGATTCATTGTTTCAGAGGGTTCACATATATGGTACGGGACATACTTTATGAGATTTATGACGGTAATTAAAATCACTTACTTGTTAACATTTACTCAAACGTGACTTTCTTTATGCCCGAGTTTTGAATCGCAAAGTAGATGTAGATACGAAACATATCGACACAGTTCCTTGGTAACCATGGAAGAATGTCAAGCAGTCAACGCACACAGTGGCAAAGGTTCAGCGGGTGACAATCGCGTATCTGTGCCACTGATGTTACAACGACCGAATATTAAAGTCACTTAGTTGTGTCGTAATCCATTTTCAGCCGCAATCAAACGTATTGGTCCTCGACGGTAGACTTAATAACCAGTGGTGAGGTACCTTGTTATAAAATGGATACTAATGTCGAGTGTTCTTCAATCCTTATACCCATTATTCCCAGATAGTTTCTGAATCTGATTCAATGCGTTGAAGCCCAAATGTAGATATTAAATAAATGTATAATAATGCACCATGATAATTCGAATGCGATACATCGTTTAAACTCATGTCGATTGAGTAATAAACATTACTACGTTCCCGAGTACAGACAGTTTTCTTACATAAGGACACTTTCGAATGTATATCGTGGTAGCTCTGAAGAGTCGCATCACATCTGTACTTTTTATCGTTTAGTTCTGGCAGATGTGATATAATTTGTCACATAATAGATCTTCTAGCAATCTATTGAATACCTGTGTTCCTAACAGGAAGAAAACTCAATTTGCCAGGATTTATGCAATTAAGACGTGACCTTTACTTACAAATTATATAAAATTATCTGCAATAGATAGTGTATGTCCTTAAGATTGCAATATAAATGGCGTTATAGATAGTCTCAGACAATTTAAGGAATCATACAATGTGTCAAGGTGTCTTGGAGAATGAGAGATTTCAATGATTGCTGATTTTTAAGTTTAGGATTAAAGCAGGCTTGTCATTTAGAGACATGCGATTGTCTTTAAATTATTTTCAGGTTGATACAGTCTGAGATAAAAACAATTTATCCGAAATATTTCTTAAAAGGTTCGCTCCTTTCTTTCTAAACTTACTGTTGTTGTCGACACACAACAATTTGTATCAGCAATTGCACTAATGAAGCACATTATTCATAGTAAATAATATTTCATTCATTGTGAATAGAAAGACAAAAACGAAAGACAAAACGACAATGGTACTTCAAAAACGTTCGTTAGCTGTTTAAGATCACATAATATCGAGGTGCGAATAACAATAAGGTATTATAATATACGGTGCTCGAAAAATGTTCTGAATAAGACAAATATCTTCTTGCTACTCTTTTGATATACTATTTAATTATGCATATTTTTAAAAAGCATCGGATATTAAATAACGCGTTTTATAATTAAGTAGACTTTCCAACTAATGAACCGATTGTTATGCTATTTTTTTTTTGATGGAAAACAACTAAGAACCTTGCGACACCGAGAATATATGTGTCTTGATTTGCTTTTTTTAATGTTATCTACGATACGAAATTTACTGGTTAACGGATCAAATAACTGTCAAGTACATGTTTCAATGCAACAAAGTATGTACGCAATTTGTCTCACGTGTTGTTTTAGGGAAATATTATTTTCAGGAACAACGGTCTTAAAACATACAAGTAAGACATGTAAATGGGTCGCACAATTCAGCAATTTTGGGAATTCGGATCACAGTTTCTCATTAAACCAATCGAATTACCTTGTCCAAGACAAAGAAGCCTTCATCGCATTTGTTTCTATTTTGTGTTGAAAGTTGGGGGATAAGATTACGCTTCTCTTTATTTGGAATCAAACACACGTCCACATAATTATGCAATGTATTGTTTTCACTATTTATCAACGATAGATATGTCCATTTAAAGTACTGTTTACATTTAAAAATAATGCTTATTTTAAGTTGTTTTAATTTAATTTTTGATCGATCAAAAAGATGCAAATATAGAAAACGTTCTTACTTAAGGATAGTTTCAACTTTATATCGTGCCAGCTCTTACGCATCGCATCACATGGGTACTCTATTGTTCTAGTGTAGTGATGTACCTATTTTATTAAAATATTATATTGCAATGAAGAGTAGACAAAAATTGCATGAAGACCATAAATAAATTGCGTGACCATTAATATGCTATAGATGTCACAGTGTCCATAAATAAAGTAACGTAAAATGGCGCTATAGAAAGTCCTATATTTCCACACGTTTTTGGAAAAATGCAAGCAATTTATCATTAAAAAATTGTCTTATACAAGAACTGTTAACTGAACTGTATGTTGTGAATAAGCAATCTTATTTTGTTAAGCCGATTGCTTGTTTTAATTTTTTGTATTTTCCTGATTGTGCTCTATTTCTTAAAATCTTATTTCTTTCATACGATTGTATACAAATTACATTATATATCCCAAACCTCACACATGCAGCGAAGTATTTTAGTCAATGAGGTTGCATCAATTTTTGCATATTATACAACTTTAAACATAACGACAATCAAAACTACTATGCATGCGGCGACGATCTAAGTAAACAGAATACCTAGTATGCGAATCGCGATAGGGAATTATATTAAGCAGTTGGCGTTCGAACGGCTGGTTCGCAATACCAAAATTTACATTTACAGAAAATAAAATTAGTTGATGAGCTTTTTAACGACATCAGCATTATCTACGTGAATAAATCGACTGATCAACCGACTAGTTACAATGCATTAGAAACGATCGGCGCAGATAGTTTGCAATACTAATTCATATGGTGTACATAAGTCGATGACAGGGTTCGAAAATAGAATATAGAGTAAATATTTCAAGGAAAATATATTTCAGTGGTATTGTTCTGCTTTGTTCAGTGTAATACTACCACTCTATGAAATAGAAATGCCGTATATCTTTTTAAACATAGAGTTGTTGTAATTTCATTTTAAACAACTAACAGTAGTTAACATGAAATAACTATTATGGTTTTGTACGACATAAATGTAACCATTACAGAAATTATTCACGCTAGACAAAATAACTGGGTTTTATATGATAATGCCGAAATAATACGTTTAAGTTCGTCCCTTTTGCATTTAGAATTCGACAGTTAAAGTGCTGGCATTCGCTTGTGCTTAAACGGGTAAAATAAATACTCTGTAAATGGACATAGCATAAGAATTAAATCATAACCTTTACTTTTGAGTTCCTCACAAATTAAATGCATAACCAAAACATGATCGGGATCTTCAACAACATTAAATATTGTTTGCCTGTGTCTATGGAATTCAAACCTGCAGTTAAACGGCGAATTAGTCTGACAACCATGAAGGAGGTTTTAAGCATAACCTTCTAAATACGCACAACATATTGAATGTCTTCATACTCTATTTGTAAAAATATCAAAGGTGCTAAAAAGGGCAAACCCAAAATGATTTCCTTTACTGTGAGTAAGGGCGGCATTCATTTATATTATTCTCTTATAAACATTCACGTGTATAATTAAGAAATTAATATGAAACACTAATTAAAGTTTGTTTTGATGATGTTCGTAATATTTTGGTTTCTTACGTTTAACTGCATTCATCATGCAAAAAGAAAAATATGATGAGTTTATATGTTCATACTATGTGTATCAATATTTTTTAATCTCTGTTGCAATTTAATTCACTGACATCATATTTCTTCTAATTACCGGATAAGTCCTACATTTCGCTTCGATATGACTTCTTAATCGGTAACTATATGTTGATCGTTTGTGTTTTCGTGCCTTTAAAAAGAACGTCGTACATCGAAATTATGATTTATTTATATGTTATACTATATTTATCGTTAAGTTGTATTTCTATGTTGTTATGTTATTTTCAAACATCATCTCTGTTCTAATTACCGAATAAGTTATAAATCTGGTCTCGACAGGGTTTACTGATCGGTACCTATTTGTTGATCGCCTATTTTTAAGTTCATTAAAGAAATTATTATATTATTATTATAATGTAAGGAATTTTTCAATTATTATATTGTCACTCATAATGGGCTTCTCTGCTATTTTTCATGTTTTAGTTTTCATACACGTGTATATTTTTTTGTTTACTTGTGAGTGTTTGCAGGTTTGTATGGGAGTGGGCGTAGTAGTGAGCGTGGGGGAACGTTCGTTTGTATGCTTGCAGGTGTACGGGTGGTTTTTTTTTGCAAATTTGCTTTGTTTTCTTTTTATTTATTACTTATGAATATATGTTGTCCTCATGTGGTTCATATTGCGTATTGGATTGAAATAAACACCTACCTATTATGATTCCGATGTAGTAAATATAAAACAGTTTTCTTGTCGACACTCCTCATTAGTTATTACTTATGTTGACCTTTAGTAGTCTAAATTCATTGCGCCTGCGGAAATGCACACATTAAGCTAAGCTACACTCATCTGTTACAAGGCATCACAACGTTAATAAATACTAAAATCCATTGGGTTTTAAGTATATAATAAGTTGCGAAGTTCTGCAGTTTTCAAGCTAGCCATATAATGTTTGACCTATACCAAAAGTCAATCTAATAAAATACCTTGATAATGCGTACGAACATATTAAAAAATATTATTAATCTTGAAAAACAAGGTACAATTTATGAACATAAACACCACTGCAACATACAGACGATTTCAATATAATTGTATAATCATAATGTAATTAGCGAGTTGAAGTGTTAATGCTTCTTCGTGATACGATAATGTATTCGGTCGCATACCGACACACACAATCTTAATCTTCACACATATGCCATTTAAAACTATTTGCTATCGTATGTTATAAATACCGTCTATAATTATATGGAAATACACTTTCATCACTAAATACATATCGAAACATATTACCCACTAAAAGGTACATGCAAAAATGAATGACACCTTGACTAACAGAAACGCTTTTCACAGTACAATTCTTGCTTATGCGCCTGCCGGCTCTTTGCAGACAAATGCCTATATGCCGGCCAAGATCATCTCGATTAAGCATGATCCTAGTCGTGTTTCTATGTTCCTCAGATATAAGATCCGTATTTAATGACGGTACATCTCAACGTCTCATTTATTGCTAAATAACGTAACTAGAGCAAATGTCAAAATGAGACCAATGTTTACTGCAGAATCGCATTCCAACGTATCAAACGGATAGCTCATTATGTATCTTTTCAGACGGATATGCGGTGATGTTGTTTATTTGCAATTGACACTGTTTTTATGACTTTGGTTGCTACAGCAGTGGTCCATGAACATTGTTATGGAAGTATTGGTCGCCACACACACACTCTCTTTATATATATAAACTACGCCCGATGTTATGGTTATGCTTTATTTTTATGCTGTCATGTGGTTTGTAGGTAAGCATCATTAAATTAAAACGGCTAAACACTTTTTTTAAAGAATACATTATTAATAATTCACTGTAACATGTAATTAAATTGACATCATGACGTTATAATTCCAGCTATCTGGATTTATTTATGCGCGGTAGCTGACACAACAAGTGGCTAGGATGACACAATATTGAGTTGGCACTCGTTGTGATAGGAACAATATTATGTCGTGGCTGCTTAAGTCGAAGAAATCTTAATAACTCTCTTGGATTGAAATCGCAAATGAATCGGAAACACAAACTCTGTGTTGGAGTTTATGCGTCTTTGGATAAACAAGTAAATTTACCACAGCTGAGCAATTCATTATATTACACTTGAGATTTCTTAGAAAGTAACCACGTCAGACGACATTATTAATGACTGGACGTCTGAACTGGCGGATCTAAGGCTAAGTATTTTACTATGCGGTACATGAATCGATACCTGTTTTAAGTAGAGGAGCGCTTATCTCTATCTTTGTAATCGCTTTGATCTTAATCGTTGAAAGCAAGGCATAGATATAAGATGTGAACGATACGCGCCACACATTACACATTCATACAGATCGCGATCCACATTCGTTATTAGAATAAAATCTCTTAACAACGACTGGTATTCAATGAAATGTAAAACACATGAATTTGAAATACTTTGATATACGTTGAGGACTATAAATTTATCGGATACAAGAGACTTAATATACATAGAAACGAAACAACATTTTCGTGCAGCGTATGGTTTCAAATAATTATTGTTTTGACGTACCATTCAAGTTTGCACTAGTACTCATCAACATGTATCAAAAGTAACCTAGATAACATTTATATATGTAAACCATACCGAATTCTCTCTTAATTTGTCGAGATTGTGATTTTACGTGACTAATTGCTCTTGTTTAACGCGATAAAGAATTGAAGCAGAATCGAAACCGACTTATGACAACAGGTTAGTGTTATTTTGTGACAGTCCTTAACAGACAGTTTCAAAAGCGATACTGATACGATACTTTCTTAGAAACGCCGCCGTATAAAGACATAAGAGAAAAATAACTAACACTCACTGATATCCGTAGCGTACTCTGGAGAAAAAAACACAAATATTATTCAATAGGCATTGTGTTCTTTTGAACGAGGTCTATATATTAAATATCTTGCAGATTTCCGCAATTATAAACGGTACTATATATGCATGGTGTCGGAAGACAGACAGACCATGTAAAAATCTCAAAAAGGCCTTTTCTGATGCTATATAAATTTTAAGTCCACGGATATGAACTTTATTTTCGGAAAATACATTGAGTTGGGGAACGCAATAAGCAATGAGGCGACCGTGTTGGCTAATGGTCATGTGACTCTCGCTACAATTGCATTGACAATTATGTCTTTGGGCTAATTGTTCTTGAGTATTCGAGATTATATGTGGCATTAATATTTAATGAATCTTTTATTTTCTTATTATAACAAATGCATGTAATAAATTAAAAAATGTAGATATTGTCACATTAATGACAATTTTATAAATTGCTGAATCAGGGTTTTGCTCTAACTTTGAATATCCTGACCATACTATTTGAGTCTAGACGTGGGAATGTGTTGTTCAAATGCAATTTACTTGAATATTCCTGTGAGATTACGAATACGTAACGTCGTTAAGTAGATGAGCGCTTATCTGCATGAACATAATAACAATCTTTGATTTTTATCCGTCGTGGACAAGCAATTAACTTCCATGCGTAAGAGAAGATTTGGATTAGTTTAAAAGAACTTCAATATAATAACTCGTTTATTTGGGATAAATCATGGGAGTATGCAATTTTCGAAATGTTATCTCATGCAAATACTTTAAAGGAGTATTTGCTATTAAACACGAATGCCATGTCCTATTTTTAAATCGCAATATTATACTACCTATGATTGTATTTTATGAAATATAAAAATAATTAAATAAGTTAATTTCTGTCATTTGTATGTTTCTTTAAACAATTAAAGGGCGAAAATGTATGTATGTATTCTATAAACGACCCTCTTAATCGATACCCATAAATTTTTTATTAAGTATTAAGATGTTAAAATACACGTTTTATATGTCAACTATACTTAAATGTTCACTCTTAAAAAAAATCAACAACAACTGCATTTCTACATTACATAGATTAGAAACACTAAAGAAAATAATAGCAAACCATTATAATCAAAATTTGATCTAATTGCGCTTGTTTATTACAAAAACATAAAAGTTCATATCTTTTTGATGCACACAAAAGGCAAGCAATAAACGGGTTATTGTTACATATCGAGCGTTTTTCAGAACACTCGAGCAAATGGTTCTTGGGAGTGACAGGCTAATCATAGAAAGGCAACAGAAATGTATGTCAAGAACAATTTAACAAAGGGGTTTGTGCAGTGTGTTTATAATACAAGCAATGGGCATGACTGTTACGCAGAGTAAAAGTTAACATGTATTCAGTAATTGTATAACACATACTTCTTAAACTGTTTCGTTTTCTTCGTAACTGTAAACTTGTTTTGTAATAAGTGTAAGTTGCATGTTGTTTGTAATTATCAAGACGGTGCAGTATATTTCATAACTTAAATAATAAAAATGTATGATACATATAAAAAAGCATAGGACCTCTTATTCACAAATGCACAGATAAGTTTTGTTTTGATTATATGCGTCAAAGAGATCGATGTATTTATTTACAATATTTTTTCCGTTTTGTATCATTTTCGATAGGAGATACAGCAAAAAAGACATAACACAACCCTCTTTAATAAATCAAACATTTTTTATTAGAACCAGTAAGCTTTCTCAGCGGACATTTCCATAGGTAATGATTTTTACTATGCATTGTGGAAATTGATTTTATTGATCACAGAAAGGCTCGTACTAAAGGGAGTTTGTTTCTCAATGTAGAAAATATGTTGGGATGATTTTTGAAAAATCAATTCAATTTAATGCGATTGTTTGTAAATTAAAATAATATTGAGGTGTTACACAAAATATGTATGTGCATGCGTTTTAAAATAACTGAGAAGACATTGTTAAAATGTATAAAACATCACATTCATACTATGATGTTACATGTGTGCCGTGTGTAGCATATCAATCATTCATTAAAATACGATCGTCTTTTCCAATGTAAAGCATGCGAAATATTATGGGAAATCAAAGCAATGCCATAGACCTTATATAGGAATAATGAATCGTGTTTACGTCCGCTCGTTTGAAAGGCAAATGACCGGACAATATACTGTCATTCAACACAGAATACTACATCTATCAAATTATTAAAGATATTGACACCGCCTTGAAATTTTCGTTTGTTTAACATTGACTATTTAAGCCGGATAAAAAGTCTGCATCACCTCCGTGATTTTTAACGACAATCCTTTCCGAAGAGACGGATGAATACGGCCTAAAAGATAACATCATCCCCTGAGAACTGAGAAAGATTGCGTCAACTAGGAATACAATTGAAACTATTGAAACTAACTATTACATATCTTATCATTCATGATATATATGTAAGACAGCGGTTCTTCAATGCATCGAAGAAGAGATGTCTAAAGAGTATTGATCATATACGTTTATTTAATTGTTTTACATGTAGCAAGGGTGATAACAGGCATGTGGACACACGTTTTATTTTGTTATTCAAATAAGTTAACAAAATATAAAAGACGAGTTGTACACAGTTATAACCCTTTTTATCGTTACTGTTAGTAGAATTTCAGATATAGTGTAGTTGCAAATATTCTCACTTATGTCACTTCTTAGTAAGTGTGATCCATTTGCCACTTAATAGTGCTCTATTTAGTATTGTGTATTTATGATAAGTAAATATCTATTATAAAGGCAAAAATAATTGCTGTAATAGAATTAATAGTCGACGTATGCATCGCACATTGAAATCATAAAGATTCTATATTATCCACATATGCCGAATACTGGATTTCATTAATAATATTTCAGAACTGTAAATACTTCTCATTACATACGTTTGCTAGTGTTTTATGCCAACTACCTACAAAAATCAATCACGTAGTGTGTGTTTCTGTTCTTTCTTTATTTATAAATGAATTTTTGGATTGTTATAAAATACAAAATTGGAAAGTTGGAATAGTTGCAATAATTATGTTTTATCAGTGCATAGGACTTTTAAACGCTCTACATTTTAAACATACATTAGTCAGGGAGAGGCGACTTCCCGAGATGTATTCTAGGTGTGGATAACAAATTGGGGATGTCTATTCAATTGGAAACCCGCGCGTATAGGTACATAGAATCCGTCGGGATAATATGTCACCTGTCCAAGAGCGGCGACCGCCCTGACAGGCGAGAATCACGACGAAGTAATTGAGTACGGAACGGGTACTATAAATACTCAGTCAAACAAAAAGATTTTACCCTTGGTTTCTCTTAGGAAATATTCGTTTTGTGTTATTTACTTTGGTTTTGAAATTATTTGTTTATCTTAAATAAAGAACTTTAACTTTACATTCAGACTTGTGATTCATATTACGTGACAGTTATTTCATTTGGTATGTATACTTTTGTTAAACCTATCAGTTTAATTTTTGTTAACGTATTATTTTGTTTGTTACTAACGGAAACCAGAAAATAATCAACTTTTTCTATTTCTTGCCGTTTATGTATTCTGTTTAATAACTGTTTCAATTTAGACCATGCGCATTTAATTAAACATGTCTGACATACTGACCCATTTCCTACAACTAGCAAATAATAGGCACTTGGCAAAGTGAAATTCAGAAGACGCATTATAATATAAATCGATCGAAGAGAGATTAATATATATGTGTTGAGTAACCTCGAAATATGTATTAGAAAAACAACATAAGTGACGTTCCTATTAATAAGACAATTATCGACAATACCGGCGCGTTCACGTGTAACACTTTACATTTTTATCATCTTTACGTATAATAATTTTACAAAGTGTATGACGATTTTTTTAAATTATAATCCATACATACTAGGTTTGCGAAATAATATGCACAGCTTTCTATAATTGTATATACGACGCAAAGTATCCCATAATTTCTAGATAGTTACGTATGATCTGATTGATGTTGTTTTTGTGCATTATAATGGTTCGATGCGTAGAGAAATTAATGTAAACATGTTGTACTAAGGATCCAACAAATCCAATAAACGCTTAGCACGATATACATAATACACAATTGTTGCTCTAAATACCATTTATTTGAAGAAACTAAGCAGCCATACATGCAACCAGAATTTTACGTATAAAAAACACACCTAGATAATATCTGTCGTAAACTTAAATCACGCTTTTTTACATGAAAAGGCCTATGTCCTTCCTTGTCAGCTATGGCATTCATATCAACTGTTTGTTCCACCTGTCAGTTAACTTATATGGTTAATCTAGTATATAAATAAATAATAAAAGAAATGTTAAAAGGTCAAATTCTGAAACATATTTCGCTACCAGTTTGAGCTCTTGTTTAAGCTCTTGGTTCGTCATTAGTCTTTACACCATTATGTTCTAAAACTAAAACATTTGAATGACTAATTTAGTACGTAAGACGTTCCAATATTTTGTGACCTTTAAAATATAAAATATTTATCGCTTAAATCGCTAATTGCTGTTATATTGATAAACAAAGCCCGCTATCCCTACCTCCCTTTCTCCCTCCTTTTATTTTATGGATTAACAATACTTATACGTCTGTTCGTATTTTTTCGTATTATGTTATGTAAATCCATATCAGCAATGCTTACAATTAAAACAAAACATATAACAATTTAAAATCACTAAGTTCATATTCAACAACCTAGTAAATTATAATAATGTCGATTATACTCCATAAAATGTTCTTAACAGTTGTAACATTACAAATCAAGAACAATCTAAATTATAAATCTAATTTTAAGTAAATAGTTTATAATGGAAAACTGCAATGCACTTTCAAGAACTTCATATAGTGTATACTAGTAATATTCTTTTAAAGCTAAGTGACTAAGTGAATAAAAAAAGGATTTATATTATAAACAAACTATCATAATAAAAAAAGATAAAACAAATTGTAGTTCTGGTTCAAATTATAATTTTGTTTTCCAAAGTGTAATTGGCTTCATTTTGAACCAGTTATGAACACATGTAATATGCCGCGACATTTTAATATTTTTTTATTTATTTAAATATAAGTAGTTAGAACTAAAATTTGTTTCATTAACAATGGAATAAATAATAATATTATTATACGCGATAGGGCCTATATTCTTAACACTTTGGCTCATCATCTAAATGGCTTCTGTTTACGTTCTCAAATGTCTTCAAGTGGGCATTTATTACTGGTAAAATCTGAGTCGGTGTTCGACTCGTAATGTTGTTACATGTATGATGACAGAATCACATTTAAGTACATTGACCCTAACCCTATTTTCTTGCAACGCATCGTGTTTTGGCACGGGGGAATACACTGCCAAAAATAAATTACTTTACAATTACTGTTCAATTGACAAGACGAAATATATCCTATAGAAACAGATAGATTGCTTTTATTCCCAAATGTTGAAAAGCTTGACATAATTACAGAGAAGAATTTACGAATCACAATAAAGGATATAGATAATTCATAACCTGAATCATTCGTTGTTCGTACAGTAATTAGCTGCTAGTATAGTATTTTGAAAACATTATAAGACTTTTATACATGATATTTTGCTTTCGGTAGAGTAAACATGCGTTGATAAAACACGCTAAAATACTTATTCATAAAATTTGTAAGAGTGTCGAGAAATTATACCCATTAATTTATCAGAAGGGTATTCTTTTTATTTGTTCATTTGATTTGAACAATAATGTATGGTATATTTTCTTAATAACAGACATAATGATCAATCTTCAAGAAAAGTATGGATACATTAGAGCATATGTCTACTCTCTTAATATATTCAAGCACAAATACTTATTCATAAATTTTGAAGTCGGATAATGAAATAAATGTTTTGTATTAAGATGGTTTTGAATCGTCCATGGACGTTTTGCGTTGGGCTCAGCGTTCAATTATCCGCCCTCTTATTTAATAAACCGCTTTACAATCAAACAAAACTGTAATTTGAGAACAACATTAATGAAGACAAAAACAAAATATTTTGAAAAGTAACTAATTTACTAAAACTCTGCCGCTGTTTAACCTCGATAGTTTTACATTTTATGGCGAGTCCGCCAAATTTATAATCTTTTTTTACAACAACACGTCACAGCGTGTAGATACCGTTACCGATGCTGTTTACATAATCTAAGCTTGCACAGCCCAGTTCAAGCTTTTACATGACTAATCTATTTGGGTCAAGTCGACTAAAATTCCAGATGGTCATTTTTTATTGCGGGTGGGCCACTAACAACTCAACAACAGAATACAGATATTTCATTGATCTTTGGAGACGATCAAATAATTGTCCGTAACTAGAGGACAGTATTGAAAACTGTTACAACAATTCTAAATATTTCCCTTTACACTGCGCAAAAAAAATAACTTAATTATAACCCAATTATTACCAATTATTAATTTCATTATTATTTTATTTTATTTGTAATTCTATGTAATTGACTTATCCCTCAAGGTTTTAGAACTGGAAACAAATGTTGCTTCATAAGAGCATATACTATCAAAGAAGATTTATGAAACAATACACGCATTTACGTATGTTTGTATTTCGGGAACTGCTGCATTAAATTGCTCAATGACATTCCTGTGAAGTGTATATTTTTTCTATATTTTTTTTTTGTTAACGTTACATATACTGTATATGGTCGACACGTATAAAACGAAGTTTTACTCTGCGGTTCGAGCTTACCGGTTATGGAGTCAATTCAAATGGTGTGTTACAATTAATACAAAAATGTTCATTTTTGTTATTTTGAGATGTTATGCACACATCTTTGTTTACAGTAGTTGAAATGTATATTATCAACACGAGTATCAACCAATATCAAACAGAAGCAAAACAATAATCAAGCGAAGCAAAGCAACAGTTTTGCACACTGTCTGTTTTATCACAAATCTCGAGGAATGAATACGGTTAAATTGATATCCGATAGATTAGGTAGGGCGTAAGACTCGTGCCTGTCATCGCACAGGGACATTAAATCTGTACTAGTGTTATGCAATCGGCGGTCGTTTTTGTAAATTGCATTTACTCTGTACATACGATTTAAATTCAATCATTCCATCGTCTAATACATTAGACATCACGCGAATGCATATAAACAGAAACATAAATGTATATGAATAAACAGTTATATTAATAGTTTTTGTTTGAATTATATGATTTCTAACAACATAAGTATTCCTTACGGACTCGTGCTTTTGGAAAAACAATAATATAACTACAAGTCAGATAAACACATTTGAACGAAACTTTACTCACCAACATGCTTTGGAAAACTTTGTGCGATAGTCTTTACCCGTATCAACTACGAGTCAGATAAACACATTTGATCGAAACGTTACTCACCAACATGCTTTGGAAACCTTTGTGCGATAGTCTTTACCCGTATCAAGAACATGTTTAATTTGAAACCAATTCAATGCCGGGTTTGATTTGTATGTAGTAAATGCATATTAAGTGTTTTCCAATCAATGTGTATACTGCGTTGATTCAATGTTGCATGCGGTGTGCCACTACTTTTTGTAGCGTCATTCGATATTTACTACCTTGTCACATCTTTTAATTATAATTATTATTTCAAACACTCATACGAAGCTCCGATCACATCGATTGATTTAATCAACTATAAGGAAAATTTTTTAAGAACAAAATATGAAATCAAGAAATATGAGTAAATTGGTAAGTGGTTGTTTTCATCTTCATGATAGGAGGCAATAAGATATATCAAATCGAATAATGATGTAATGACATGTCAACCAGTGATATGTTTACAGAGAGGGTAATCACGTGATAGTCAAGATGGCGACGTCCATACCAAGACAGCTATTTTTTCGCCGTTTTATACCCTTTATTACTTCTGTTTATTTTTAAATGACGCTCACTTTCCAGCCATATCAGTATAAAACGGTGATCAGTGTTTATTTCGTATTTAAATTCGCTTTATATCTCGACTTTCTTCACGCAAATTTTCTTGGTGGAGCCCTTATTAGGTCATCCCGCTAAGAAATTTCGCACCGAGTTAAGTCGAGATATAGAACGAATATTACTATGAAATAAAAGCCAGTAGCTTTTTGCCTAATATGGCTGGAATGTGAGCGGAATAAAAAATAATAATACAAGTAATAAGGGTATAAAACGACGAAAATACAATAAAGCGAAAAATACATGCGGACATACACGTGCCATCATCTGTCGTATGATGTACGCTCATGATATGTGATGATTTAGTGTAGTAGTTGATGAGAATTAAAGATAATTGTTGTGAGTATACATTCAAATAAAAGCGCAAATAAATAATGCATTAATATTAAAAAAACTCAATAAAATGGCATTTTTGTTCATAAATTATAAAATATACCAGAATATGCATATGATTTGTTCATATAAAAAATATATTATTGTAATATTATATCATATGTAAGTAAAACAAACATTTGCTTAATAAGTCATTGATATATCATTATTATATGCTATAAAAAACATCACAAAACCAACATTTTTATGAAAGACTTTCACTTCTTATGCATTTCTGATTTGGTTTCGTTAACATGATTTTTATAGTATAACCGTACCGACAAAGTGTTAGATACTGCTTACCTGGTTGTATTCACAAAGTACACTTGTCATGGCCGATACACCTGTCATTTAGGTAGACGATTGAATCAATGGAATGATTTAAATCATTCGAACCAAAGACGTGTGAGAACAACAAACATGTGGGTTGCCAGGGTTTCTGCTTAATAGACGAAGTATACTCAAATAAATAAACGTATACGTAAACATGGTATTATCTCCAGGGCAAATAGCAAACCCTAAATTAGTGTGTTAGTTGTTCAATTTACAAGCAAC
The DNA here is from genome assembly GCF_020536995.1 of Dreissena polymorpha. Taxonomy (NCBI): domain Eukaryota; kingdom Metazoa; phylum Mollusca; class Bivalvia; order Myida; family Dreissenidae; genus Dreissena; species Dreissena polymorpha. The sequence continues at coordinate 79,070,227 of NC_068358.1, forward strand.
GAGATCACAATCCAACGCATTTAATCAATATTACATATAATGTGCACAACTTTTTAGGAAATTAATTTAATGATTATAAACATGATGATTGTTGAATGAGGTTGATTAGAATTGTTTGATCAAAGAAAATTGTCTAAATGGCTTTCCTCTCGAAAGTATTATTACAAACGCCTCAAACAAATCCTAGATGTAACCCTACAACAAAAATTAATATAAATGTTATAATATATAAATTGAAAATATGTGTATTGTTTGTTCAATGTTAAAGATTCTCATGTCAATATTATGGACTAGAAGTCATCTTAGTAGTCATATTTTTATTCAAAGTAGTAGTTGTGGTGGCAGTAGTAGAAAAAGAAGACGTATTACCGGTATTTAATGTATTGACATCAACAACTGTCATCGAATCGCTTGCATTTGAATCATTATTATCAATCTGACATAGATTATCAAATATTCACATTCGTGTTTATCAATGTGTAACAGGTTATACAAAAGTTTAAAAAGCAAATACCGGTACACGCAAAAAAAAATAGTTTAAGAACCATTACCGGTAAATCGTTTTGCGACAAGTTGACATTCACCTCGTGTTTTTTCTTTTAAGTTTATCACTTTAATCGTGCATACCAATTCTTAAATAAGTCAAATAACTTTGCGTTTTCGTCGAACCGCCACGCAAATGAGTTTTTTATTAATCTGTCTTCACAACGACATGGTATTTTGTGATAAATGCACTATAAGTAGGACATGACCGAAACAACAACACGATTCAACCACCCTTTTTTAAATTCAGCTGACTTAGACAGATAACATAAGTTAAGCCCCACCTCTTGCCAGAACAGCATTTAAGTAATAAAAAAAACACATATCATCGTGTCGCACAATAAAAAAAACAACCTTGATGCCACAATATATCAGTGTATATTTACTAGATATATATATATATATATATATATATATATATATATATATATATATATATATATATATATATATATAATATATAGGCTTTTCAAAGAAATAAATGCGCAATATAATAATAAGTAACCATGAAAATGTATAGCCCAATAAACAAAATTTAAATAGTCGATCTCACCGAAACGTCTCGGAGGAAACGTTTTGACTGCCTAGATATTATTTAATGAATAATAAAGCATATAATAAGAAATGCAAGCAATCAAAATGGCACGTTTTCTAATTTCAGCCAGACGTCTTTTAACGCGGTGTTCCCCAGGGAGATTATTGAACCTAATATTATTCATCAAAACGTATCATACTGTGTTCTGTGTAAACGAAAAGACGACATTTCCTGTCGCAGATATAGATATATTACATTGAACTGGGGACATTTCTCGGATGTTATTGCACTTTTGAACTATATTTGACAAACACCAAGAATAATATAGAATATACCAGACTGTATCTCTGAAAAGGAACATACGTTACAAAACAATATATTTATAGTTTAAAACAATAAATACGCAAACCAAATAAGTGTATACAACAGAAGTTTTTCCTCACCTGTAATCTGCTTGAATAGTACATTTTGACTTTTAAAGCGTAAAATCTTACAAGAAGAAAAGCGTTTTCTTACATATGAGCATTTTGCATTGATAAATCTCAAAACCGCTTACCATGTGTTGTTTGTTTAACAAAAATATCCGTTAAATTTTAGACACAGTGTCAATTTAATACTGTACATAATTAAACGGACTTGTTCACAGATTTTGTAATGTTTTGACGTTTGTTATCAAATGCTTTAAATTATAAATGTTAACATCAGAACTAAAGAGCTAAAATATAAAAAAGAAAGAATACATTTTTAATGAAAGAAAAGTGTTAACAGTACCTTTGCTCGAACCACTACCTTTGTGTAAAAGTCTTGCTCCGAAACCACTCTGATATTGTGTTTATACATCATATGATCAATTTTTTACGATGATTATTTGTATAACGAAAATGTTAAGTCTGGGACTTTGTCACCGGCGTTATTTCGCGCACTGATTTACATTGTTTATTTATTCTGGACTTTGTGACAAATACAAAGCAAAAATGTGTAAATAAATATTCTGTACAAATTCATTAGTTGCCCAATGCGAATTCCGTATGTTGTATACAGTATTAAAACATGGTTTACATACTAAAGTTTTGGTGAGTAATATCATCATGAACTGTGTAGAAACCATGTTAACAAATTGTATGTTACGATAAAAGTTCATTATGGAATGTATATCAGGTATCAGAGAGACGCGCTAAAAGTAGTACCAAAACGCAGTTCTTTCCGCTAACTGATCAAGATGTGAAATATATATCCTCTAGTCTCACCAATACTCAATTCTGGGGTTATTTATGTCTTTATTATATATAAATGATATTTTAACGACAATTTGCTCGTTTTGAATACGATACACATCTCCATATGGAAGTTCACTCTCTTTAAAGACAGCATCGATAAAAAAACAAATATTGATAAAAACAATACGTGATCTGAACAATGGTTGATTAATTTTAATCCTACGAAGTCTCTAACAATATCGCGAAATCAAACCAGACAATACACAACTCTAAACAAATCGAGACGTAGCCATTCCAGTCGATGTTCATAAGTATTGGGTAGTCTAAACAGCCTATGACTGTTCCGGGCACGATCCTGTTTAAGACACCATTTCAGATTTAACAACATGCGTCGCCTTCAATATTACAACAGGAAAGGTCGAAAAACTATTAACGTCTCGTTAATAAGAGCAAATAGATTACCAGAAACGGTATTTGATAATTGCACTCAATAAGAAACAGATACTTTAAAATAATTGAACTCAAGCTGCACATTGATACTGGTGTACCTTATAGGGCTGATCAATACATGTTACAAATGAGTGGGGTGGGATAATATTATATACGCGGTGCATTATTTAACTTTTGTGTTAAGAATACCATAAATTAAATCTAGCGCCAGATATAATTAAATATTTAATACTTTAT